>NC_034438.1:15161048-15260666 GCF_002078875.1 Numida meleagris
CTTCCTTCTTTCCTTTCTTTCCTTTCTTTCCTTTCTTTCCTTTCTTTCCTTTCTTTCCTTCTTTCTTCCTTCCTTCCTTCCTTCCTTTCGCTCTTTCTCTCCCTCTCTCCCTCTCTCCCTCTCTCCCTCTCTCCCTCTCTCCCTCTCTCCCTCTCTTACTCGCTCTCTTTCTCGCTCTCTTTCTCTCTTCCTTTCCTTCCTTCTTTCTTTCTTTCTCTCTCTCTTTCTTTCTTCCTCTCTTTCTTTCTGTTTCTCTGTTTCTCTCTCTCTTTCTTCCTTTCTTCCTTTCTTCCTTTCTTCCTTTCTTCCTTTCTTCCTTTCTTCCTTTCTTCCTTTCTTCCTTTCTTCCTTTCTTTCCCTCCTTTAAGACCTACATGATTTCTTTCCGTAGAAACTGTCTTGCTTTCTGGTGTGTACTTATCTAACCCTCACCTCTGAAGATAAATGCTTCAGAACGCGGAGAGGACATACCTGGAAAATGCACTGTGCTGTGGGGAGGACAGCAGGATGGATGTGAGGGCTACTGAAATGCTTAAAAACGCAGCATCTAATAAGAGTGTTGTTGCATAGAGTTCTCTGTAATCTAGCCACGAGAAAAATACTATAATCGGTCTTTCTGACAAGACTTCCATCTGCATCTCTCTCTCTCACGCACACACATCTTTCTGTTTGTCTTCTCTATATTCTGCTTTTATTACAAGAAGTTTGTTAATTCGGCATTTCAGCGTTGTTGGCTTCAGACTACAGTGCTATAGAAGCTCTTTTTTTTACCAAACTAGGCTGAAAAAAAAATCCCCCAAGCCTCCACTTAACGGCACAACTGGTATGTATAAATAAAATCTTCATTTTTTAAAGTGACGTGGATGTGGTTTACTCTGTAGCCTCAGTAATTTAAACAGCACCTATCTGCTGCAGATAGAGTTGCCATGCACGTCTCTACTAGTGAGTTTGAAAATTCGAACCCGGCTTTGATTTATTTCCTTTCTATCAGTGATTAATGCGCCGTAATTAGCTAATCTCAAAGTCATTATTTACAACCGGGGCAGACAAAGGGAAAAACTGATGATCCAGCACTTAAGTCGGTTTGAAATTATGGAACGGAAAGAGATGTTTAGGTCTCGGTTCGGAACCGACCAGCCCAGCCCCAGGGTTGTCTCGGGAATAATAGCAACAACAACAGTAATAACGTTTCAGTTAATCCATTAATTATCGCTGCTGGTTTTTGGTGGTTTTCATGATTTTTTTTTTTTTCCGGGCGGAAAATGTACTCGCATCATCTCTGAGATTCAAAAAGAAAGAAAAAAGTAAGTATCTGCCTGGAACCATCTCCCTGCCACTTCGTTGCGGTGTGAAGGGCGGAATCGAGCGCGTCCTGCCGGTGTGATCCCGCGGCTCCACGCGCAGCCCACCCGTGCTCGCGGGGCTCCGCGCCGCTCCCGCCGCCCGGCGCTGCCCGCAGCCGGCTGACCCCGCGCGGGACGGGGCCACTGGGGCCATGCGGGGCCGCGGGGCCCACCCGAGCCGCGCCGCGCTGCGCCTCCGGGGCTGCCGGGGGTCCTGGCTGGTGCCCGCCGGCTTCCTCGCGTTGTGCAGAAGAGGGGTAGCTCCGTCAAATCCTGGGGTGTTCTTTTCCCCCTTCTCTCCCATTTTGACTGTGGGAATCTGGCTTTCTAATAATAAACTATTACATCCGCCCCCGCCGCTCCCCTCCAGGGAAGATAGGGACGCTTTCGTTTGATCTGGAAATGGCAGGGGAGGCGGGAAATAAGGCATCTATGAAAATAGCGGGGAGGGAAATAAGCAATTCGATTAGGATATTTTTTACATATTTTTTTCTTAGGAGGGAAAAAATAAACAACCCGAAGGGGTGAGAGGACAGGGGCTGAGCAAATGTGTCTGATGTGAACGGACGCTGATTGTCCAAGGGAAGACGTGTAAATGTTCTTTGTTCCGATGCGTCTTGCTAGAGGCTCTCGAAAATCATCACTATCGTCACAAAAATATTAGCACCTACGAGTGGGAAAAAAAGGGGGTGGGGGGGTCAAAAATACCTAGCAAAGCAGAAACACTAGGGGTTGCATATTACAAGCGAAGCACCTTCCCCACCCTGTTTGTCATTCCTGGGGGAAAAAAAAAATCTGCAACCTTTTCAGTTGCTACTCGCTCTTCCCCTCCCTCCCCCTCACTCCTTCCCAAACAAACAATGAGTTACAGATGATCGCCCCGCGCCCGGTGTAACGCGGCGACAGAGAGTGAACGGGAGGGGAGCCGAGCGCTGCGGGAACATCCAGGGCAGCACGGGACCGGCCGCCCTCCACGAAGACCAACATCTTCGCCTCACATTCCTTCCTCTTCTTCCTCCTCTTCTTGTCCAATAAAGGATTAATTGAGACATATGAGTTATGCCTGATGCTACCTAGCCTTTAGAAAAACGAATCCGGGCTCTAAACTCCAAACAGTTTGGTGTGGGATTTTGGTTCTGGGAAATGCCCCCGTTTGTCCTAAATCCAACCACAAAGGAGGGGGCCGGGTGATAGGAGGGGAAGAGGGGGGGGGACATCTGTTTAATTTCAAGCAATAAATATGCCGGATCTGTGGCTGTTTGGGGGTTTCCATTTTTAAAGATGATTAATCCCACCTCCTCCCCCCTTTTCAATTCGACTGTAAAGAAATGGATTAGGAATGGTATCAAGAAGGATTATTCATTTATATCAGACAGATGGAGCTGTACAGTAGGGCTTCACAGAAACAAAGAAAATGGTTTCTAAATGGTTGTTTGGCATGAATTATTTGGTGGATTTGCAAACAAGCAAGGCGCAGCACTGTACAGCAAGATGTAGGGGAAACCCATCTGGCACCTTCCCTCTCTCCACCCGGAGCTGGGGGGGTTCCGGGCAGGTAGAGGAGGGCAGACCTGGCCCACGGGGAGCAGAGCCGCCAGCAGCAGGCTGCTCCGTCCTGCGGCTGCCGAGCTGCTCTGCGGGCGGGGGCCTCGGCCACCTGCCTCTCCCGGCTGCAGGGGACTCTCAGATGGAGCCGGTGTTGCTGCCCTCGGCACCGCACCCCGCGCCTCCTCCCGCCTGACCCGCTCCTCTCAGCCCCGCGTCAAAGTTTGGCGCTTGGTGCGGGGTTGGGGGGGTGGGGGGAGACAATAAAGCAGCGACAAACTTTCGGAAGTGTTTTTAGCCGAACCAGCTCCCCTGCGATTTGTGTTTCTCCCGACATTTTTCAGGTCAGCCCCGTGTTGAAATCTCCGGCCATTTCCAACAGTTTCAAATGTGATTGACACATATGTTAATGGTTTGTTTTTGTGCAAAGCTGCTCTGCAAATTTCCAACACAAACACATTGTGTAGATCAGATGTTAAGTATAAAAATGGTTTATTGATTGAAATAATAGAAGCATTATTTTGATTTGTCCTGACATGATGGCTGATTTATAGATTCCTACCTCATTGATTTCTTCGTGTCCAGGCAGAGGAAAATGATCAAATCTCATGGAAATACCCTTTTGTACTAATTAGGAACCCGAGATGCACATTATATATTAATACTTTTCTTTTCTCTTTTTTTCTTTTCTTTTCTTTTCTTTTCTTTTCTTTTCTTTTCTTTTCTTTNTTTCTTTTCTTTTCTTTTCTTTTCTTTTCTTTTCTTTTCTTTTCTTTTCTTTTCTTTTCTTTTCTTTTCTTTTCTTTTCTTTTCTTTCCTTTCCTTTCCTTTCCTTTCCTTTTTCCTTTTCTTTTCTTTTTCCTTTTCTTTTTCTCTCTTTTCTTTCCTTCTTTCTCTCTCCCTCTCTCTCTCTCTCTGTCTCTTTTTCTAATGGGATTTACCAGATTTATTCTCTGCACCATGGAGTTGGTACGTGTGTGCCTATATTTTTTATCTTCCATGCATCTGTTTTCACTTTGCTCTTTCAATGAGCTGTAGCAGACAATAGTGAGAGAAACATCTGAAAATGCAAGGAGACACAGTTGCATATGTGTTTCATTTCTGCGGGTTAGTCAGAGAAAACAACAAAAGGACAGCTGGAGGGGGGGGGGTGGATAAAACACACTTACAAAGGGGATTTTGACCCTGCAAGAGGGAAAGGCGAGTACAACGAAAAAGACTGCAAAAAGTAAGGAAGAACAGTAGAAATGAAGAGAGGAAAGTGTCAGGAAGAACTGTTCAAGAACAAGAATAAGAAGTTAAGGTCCCGCTGGATGTTCCCCAGTCTTTTTAAAAAGGAGTGTTAGAAAAAGGCAGCTCAATCTGGATAAACAAACTGGGAAGATGCACCTGCCGAAAATGCGTGTATGATCTGTACACACACGTGTGTGTTTTTTCATTTATACGTTTATAATGGGGAGATCTAGAGCATACCAACGCTCTAATTGCAATAGTGCGTCGAAGAGGTAAGTCATCTCTCTCTCTCTCTTTTCCGAACGGAAAGCCAAATCCTTTGAGTAGCGAACAACAGCCATATCTGAGGCAGTGCTGGTTTGACTGGACTTGGCTTGTGTTTGCTTGTCTGTTTGTGTTACTTTTTTTGGTCGCAGAGGAGACAGGGTTCACTGGGAGACAACCAGATGGGGAGGGAGGGCAATCTCATTGTCTGTTTGCCAGAACATCTCGTTTTGCCCTGGAAAAGGCGATCAAACGCAGCCAGGGTCCACTCAGGAAAGTAAAAGGGATGGGGAGGCGGAGGGGGGGTGGAGAGGGAGAAAGAAGAGTGGGTGCATGTGGATTTAATAGCAGTGAAAGTATTACAGGGAGATCAGATTTAGCGGGCGAGCGAGAGGGAGCTTTTGAACATCTGTCTAATGCAGCCAATAGAAGCGACATTAGTGATATTGGAGAGAGGCAGACGCTGCCGCCGATCGGGCTGGGATTACGGGAGCCTTCCCAATCCGATTAGCCGCTGCCCCTCTCCCGCCCGCGGCGGAGCCGCAGCCTCGGGTGCCCGACGCCACCGGCTGGGAGCGGCCCCGCGGAGCCCTCCGGAGGGCACAGCGCCGGCCCCGCGGTTCCGGTCGAGCCGCTGGGGCTGAATATTCAACGATACTCCGCGGTGAAATTCCACCCCACGCCCAGGGAAACCTTTATTCTAGGGCTAATTGCAATTTCCAATTCCACTTTACACTGTATCACAGAGGAGGTTAGGAAACAGGATTCCTCCGTATAATTATTGGCCTCCTTAATCCTATTCCACCGCAGATCACTTCTTACCGCAGAGTCCTATTGTCCCCTCCTCCTCGTTTTACCAGTAATTCAAACTAGTATATATTAAAAAAACCCAGTCTGCATAATTTTAGGCAGCACACCCACGCCTCCGAGCGCGGAGCAAAGAGCGTCAATGGGCTGCGGCCCCGCGCCGAGCAGCGCCGAGCTCCTCCCGCGCCCGGCTGCCTCCCGCTCCGCATCGCCTGGTGGGTCTTTTCCCTCCTGCTTGCTTACCGAGTCGATTATTCTAAAAGCTTTCCCTGATTAGTGACGGGGAAGTTACGCACACAGAAATACACATCCATGAGCTCCTTCCACTTAAGCAGCTATCTCTTGCCCCCACGCACCCATATGCCTTACAATCCTTGTTTGCCTGTAACCGTAGCTTTTAAAGCAAAGCACATCTCCCTCGCTCTACAGTGAGGGGAAAATGCCTGCAGTTTGTACCTCCAGGCGTTACAACATGCCTCAGCCCAGCTGAGAGCAACCCTGCAGCTCGAGAACGGAGGAGTGTCACTGCCTTCAGCTCTGCCAGAGACACTGCAGGGACACTGCCGGGGACTCTGACAGGGGCTGCCGCGGGGCTCTCGAGTGCTCTCAGGCTCAACCTTGCGCCTGCATCTCCACAAGATGCCTTACCACCCGGTAGCGGCTATCCGATACATGACTCAAAAGCTGACGAGCATCCAGCTCATGAATTACAAGAAAATTGACGACCTGCTTAAAATTCACAGCAGTGAATTTGTAACGTTTGCATTTTTACGTGACAGTCATCTTACAGGGATATAACGTCTAACAGCTCCTGGCTTTCCCCCTAGTAACAGAATAGGAATAACAAGTCAAAGGCCAAGAAGTGTCTCTCTGACACACACATAACACAGCACATGGCACAGCACTGTGCATCATTTTCACTATTTGTAACACGTCAGCATTGCGTACCTGTCTCTGAGGTACTACCCGCTTTGTTACTGTTTCTTTGTTTTCTTTATGAACAATAAAACCTTCTAAAAGTGCAGGTGGACTTATTTAACTGCTCTTGGATCTCTGCAGGTCATGCACCACAGTTACCATGTCAAAAAATAATTGCATTTGGTGGTAACAGTCTGCATCTGTGACCTACTCAAATACGCTTGGGGCAAACAGCTGATAGTAGAATTAGGAGATACCACTGGTGGAGAAGGTATCTCAGGAAACCAGTACAAGGTCTTCTCGGTTTGCCATCCTCACAATCACTTCCAAATTATTGCATTCAAACAAACAGGCAAAGAAACAATTCACATGAGATTTCTAGTTCCCAAGTAGTCCTTTTTTTCCCCAAGGTCTTCAGAGATTATTTTCAGATTGTAAATTCCCAAGTTTGACCTGGGAGTCCTAGGAGTTAAGGAAGAACAAATCTTTTCCAAGTAGCAAGCCTTGTGTTCCTTTTGTTCCTGAAATTTCAGCTTATTGCACAGTTTTGTTTATCCTAAGGGATGTACTTCCCTTCAAGGAAGTTATTTTTTTCCTATTAAGTCTCTGATTTCTCAATAAAACAAAGAGCTTGCATCATCATTCTGGTAATTTCTTGCCCTGGACTAACAAGTCTTCTATGGCGTTGCTGCCAAATGCATTCGTTCTTCCTCCCACTGACCAGTGGGTGACAGTTTGGGGTCAGTGTCTTTCACCTATGTGCATGCACAGTTCAAAGCTCTCTAGAGTTCCAGGACACATTTTTGGTTCCAGGATGAAAAAGACGGTTTGTAGAAAACAAGTTTTATCTTCTTAATTCCTAAACTTCTTATGAAGTATGTTTAAGAATTGCTCTAGGTCGATTTCCTCCATTTAATTTTTTCTTAATTTATTATTAGAGCTTTTTTTTTTTTTTTCCTACAGATATTTCTCCAAATATTTTAATGCATTTTAAAATAAAACAAACATGAAATCAAATCAAATGAAAATGATGACAGATTTGGTTTATAGGATTGAAAAGTTGAAAATAGAAATCTCTGATATTTAATATTATCATCTGGATTTTACTGCACAGTGAGAAGGCAGTGCTTTTATACACTTCAAATGTTCAATGTTTTGTTTTTTTGTTGCAGTAGTTGAAAAACCTATCCAAGACATTCTGGACAGGCATGCAATGGATTCCACTCAGACTGGGACTAATACCTATATTAAAGCTCTTTTGAGTCATGCATGAAGTGCATGAATTCCTGCTCACTTCCATGTCTGCTCATAATGGTGCATGGCTCTTACTGGGAACTCTGGGTTTGATAAAAATTGTGCGAATATCAAAACTGAAAGAGAAGAACTCATTGCTCTATAGGGTTATATCTGAAATTACCAAATTCCTTCCTTTGCTTCTGTGATGGTGTTTATGAACGAAAAAAAAGCAGGGAATATCAGGGTGCAATCGATGGGACAAAGTCAGATTGCAGAATCTCCTACTGGATTTATCACTCATCCTGAAATAAGAACTATTTTGTTCACATTATTTGAACACCAGTTCCACACAGCACACATCTTCTGGAGTGGCCATGGACAAGTGGAGTGGCTTTTAGAGAATAATGAATTGGCAGATTATTTGTGTTTTGAATATTATTGCAGCTGTTCCAACTGATCCTGTCAGAGGTCAAACTCTGTTGTGCCAGAAACTAATCAAACCAGGAACCAGAATGCTTGTCCCTGCCTGGTCCTTCTTTCACAAACGGGAAATCCTGCCTCCTATTTTGGTGGATTTGATTGTGTCACTGTTGTTAGCAGCACTGCTGCACCATAGTGTGAAGTGCAGAAAAGTTGGATAAAACTTAATGGATTAAGCTAAATCTTTTGCTCAGGAAAAAAAAATTAAAAATCTGAGACAGAGGAAGAATGCCCTTTTATTCGCGGTGAAAAGTGCTGTTCAGAGAAGATGTAGGAGATACTGATATTGCATATTTTTATTTTCATAGAATCATAGAATCATTAAGATTGGAAACATCTCTAAGATCATCTAGTCCAACCAACAACCCATCCCCACCATGCCCACTAACCACGTTCCTTAGATCCATATCTACACATTTCTTGAACACCTCCAGGGATGGTGACTCCTCTACCAAGAAATATTTTCCAGGAGGCCTTTGGAAAATGTCATCTTTTGTCCCAGCATTCCTTTGAAGAGTTAATGGATTTCTCAGGCACCTTGGGCAGCTGTGCCAAGGAGGAAAGGAACAAAGAGAACAAGTAAGGCTCAATGTATTGATGGAAACGAACAGTTTCTGGTAGAAGAGACCCAGTTCATATTCTCACTTCTGGAAAATCATCCTTCTCTCTCTCCTGATCTCATCTACGTATACACATGTGCACTCACACACCACAGACATACTTGAATCTTCTTACCAAATCTTGATTGAACGGCCTGTCATGCCAACATATCATCCTACAGCTCTGCTAGTGCTAAGAGAAAAGGGTGGAGGACTGAGCTAGTGGGGGATTTGACAATGCCTACAACTGATTGCCTATAAATCAACCAAGTGAACCTTAGCAGTAGTGTCTGGGCGCTCCATGATGTGTAAATGTTTGTGATTGTGACTGGTGAGCAGTAAGAAGGGATAGACAAGCTAGCAAGAGTGGATTCTAAATAGTACATTATTATTATTATTATTATTATTTTGTTTACATTTAATTTGAAGGCTTGAGAAGAGCAAAAAAACAATGGCTCTGGCAGTGAAAGTAATTTATCTCTGCTGCAGATATGGTACCCTTGGGTAGCTGATGCACCCTGACATCGCCCTGCTAGCAAGACCCCCTAACTTGGAAGATAAATGAGACAAGCTGCTCCCTGATCACACTGAGATAAACCAAATACTGCTCAATAGAAGTCAAAGCCTGGTGCAAGCCTGGGGTAAGTGAAGAATCACCTCAGGAAACAGTGGTTTGAGCTGCTAAGCTTCCTTGATCCTTCAGCCTGGCCTCAGTGTCAGCCTATTGCATATTGTGCCATACACAGAGGTGAGAAGAACAGACTGAATTGGGCACGCCAGTCAGTGGGTGGCTGGGCATCCCTTGCAGACCTTCCCATGGTGCAGGTGGAGCACATCTCTGAGATCACAGCAGTGGGCTGGAGCTCTAGGCAGTGTTTCTCCTTGTCAGGCAGGCCATGTAAAACACTGTGAACACTGAGGTTCCAGTCACTTACAAAGTGAGAAGGTATATCAGTGTTGTATGATGGTCAGACTAGCTGAAAACATGATAATTCCCTTTTTGTCTGAATCTCTTCCAGCTATCATTTGAAAAAACCTTTTCATTAAGTGTAGGCGTGTGTCCTCATTGAGAAAACATTACAAATAAATGAAGGAGTGAGAAGCTTGTTTGACAAGCAATAGCATCCTAATTTTGGACAGTAATTTTGTAAGTAGATCTGATTCTGTGTCTGTAAGCCCTTTTTATTTCACCTGAGGCAGATGACACCAGATGCGACACCGTGTTTAGCAGGAGGACACAGCCATGTAGTCGAAACAGCAAAAAGGAAAGGATCTCTTTGTAAATAAATTGCATTTTAGGTATTCCTTGGTCTTGGCAGCAGAGGAAGGTGCACCTGAATGAGATCATTGTGGTTTGTTTAGTTTTTTCTTCTTCTTTCCCTCCCTCCCCCTTAACCTCCCCCTCACTCCTCCTGCTTATAATCCACCTATAGGAAAATAGAAACTAGGTCTCTATTGTGGCAACACTGCAGAGAAATAAATGCTTGGCCACCCATTGCAGAAAATCATGTCCTACACTTTTTTTGTTGATTCTGTCCCCATAAATTTTGACCCACCAAAATTGAAGGGAATTCTCTGTTTCTAACAAAGGCTTGAGATTTTGGCTTGAGCTTTTGGCAAAACAGTCACTTTTAATCATGTATATCTTTAATCTTGCTATATTTTTGTTCTCTAAAATTGTTCTCTGTTCAGCACCAGTACTATTATTTGACTGCAGAAATAGCAGGGCTTTCTGTGTTATTTCCTGTGAATGTTTGTGTTCCAAGTGTTTTGAATATGCTCAGGGGTTCACTTTGCCTGTTGTGCATTCAAAATTCAGGAGATTAGCATTCAGCTTTGGCTGTGACTTATATCGTTACCAAAGATCTTTGGACAAACATGGAATGCAAAAACAAACCTAATGCTAATGACATTTCTGGGCCAAACTCAGCCATGGACAACATGGTGGCTGTCCATGTTATGTGCAGGAGATGTACTGGTCAGAGGCAGAGTGATACAGCAGATACGGTTACACCAGGTGCTGCACATGAGGCTGGCTTTCAGTCCATGCATGAAACAAGGGTATCTTAAGCTGGTGGAGAGATTGTGTATGTGGTGTGTGAGTGTGTGTGTACCAGGGAAAGTAAAGCTTTATCCCACACTGGCAGTACAAACAAACCTTAATCTGGATGTATTTGTGTTTCATTTCCAGAATGATGTAGAAGAGTCTTAGGGCTGACCTGTGCTGCGCAGCGCAGTCAGGTGCAGAGATTTCTGCCCCAGTGCTGAGCCAGAGCTCTCAGCATCCAGTAAGCCCAACAATGGGGTGTGGGTTAGCTCCAGCACCTCTGGGCTGGATGTGGGGTGAAGTTTCCCTGCCGTCTGTGCACCAGTCCTGCACACAGATGTGCCTTCTTGCCTTTGCCACCAGTGCTCTGCCTTTTCAACTTCTCGCTCTGTTTCTGTCTTCTATTCAGTACTCTAATTGCAGTCTTCTGATGCTCATTTCTTATTCTCTTTTGCTGGATTGCTGCAATCTTCCTAACCCATCAGTGCTCTGAGTCAGTCTGTATGTCTGTCCAGATGCCCATCTTGGTGCATCTGACTGTGCTTTGCAGAGCTGGAGCAGGGCGTATGTGGTCTGGACACACAAGAGGTTGTCTGCAGATATGGAACTTGAGGATCAACTGTGACAAGAAAACACACATTTATTTAATTTAAAGCAACCCCATCCATTCTCTGTACAGCGCTGTGTATCTGCCCTGGCAGTGGTAGGGACAGCTACCACAGGAACCTTCAAACTGTGGGAAAACCAGAGAGCGGGTGAAGACCAACAAATATGTTCCACTTCCTTCCTCCAGGTGAAATGAAAGACACCACAAAACATTTTATTGTGAAATAGCTGTAAACTCAAAAGCTGCAGCTTGTGGGATATGGGGCTGAGTACAGCCCTGAGCAAGAACGACAGAGTGAGGCTGTAATGGGATGTGAACTGCAGCTGCTGCAGCTGCCTCACTGCTTCTCTAGCCCCTTGGTTCCTGCCTTGTACCTCTCCCTGTGCTATGTCGCTGTGCATGTTTGTGCAACAGCACCTGCGCTGGAAGCAGGGAATAACTGGGCTAAAAATAACCCAGTAAAAATACCCAAATCCATGGCAATACTTCAGTTGCATAAAGCCACAGTGCTGTGAAGCTGTAGTTAATAAGCTTCCCTGGAATTATTCTAAAATCCTGGGAAATAAGCAGTTGTCTGCACAGCATGCAGGAGGGACAGTGAGAAGAATGAGAGGAATATAACTCTGAGGAGAAGAGAGATGGAGTTTTTCTGATGCAGGACCCACAAAGAGAACATAAAATTGGGGAAATAAATCAGCTTTATTCTACCAAGGTGTATGAGCAGTGACAACTTGCATTCATGCGCATGAACAAAGTTGCAGCAATTAAATATTCCTCTTGTAGCATCCTTTTCCTCAGAAACAAATCTGTAAGAATCTTGTATTTCCTAGCCAGTCCTGCACTGACAGTCAGACTGGGCTATGTGCTTTCAGATTCCACAGTCTTCTGACATGGGTGTTCCCATGGAGGATCTCCTTAAAGCTGGTATCAGGACGGAGACCTCTGTATGGCCCCACGACATCTGTCTTTGTGTGATTTGAGAAGTGATCTGGGCCCCAGAACAGAAACATGTCCAAGACTGTTTCCCTCTGCATACAGTGCCAGATAGAAGAGGATATTCATTCTGTTTCAGTACAAATTCAAATAGTGTCAATTTATTAATGCTAATAAATGAAAAAATACAGAAAAGTAAATATGCACACTTCAGCAAACATCGGCTATATATAAACATAACAAGATGCTTTTCTTAGTTTTCCAGAGGCAATAAAAACCCAGTATGCCATACAGACCATGCAATGAGACAGCGTGTTATTACGAAATAGCCATGAGAATGATGCTGTTTTCTAAGAAACTACAGTCCAATTATTGAATGACAGAATCATCTGGCTATTCTCACTTTCTTTTTGTATGACATCCTACTGTGGGTTGTTTTCCCTGAGCTTTCTGGAAGATACTTTTCCCCTTAATAAAATAAATTCATATTCATTTAGGATAATGAAATTCAAATTAACTTTCAGTTTAGGGCTTGAGCTTCTGATAACAATTTCTTATGTAAAGCAGAAGCTATTTTAAGTCTCTCTCTCTTTCTCACTCAAGGAATAGTGTAATGGACTTTGATTGGCTATCTATAGCAATCCTGGAGTGCTTGACTCTTTTATTTTAGCACTCTGCAATGAAAATATTTAATTCACGTACAATATTTAGAATGTTAGCAACGAAGTCCATTTGATAAAATAAATTTTATGTGTTATTTACAGGGAAGATACTTAAGGATTTCAATAATTCTTTAAAATATTTACATTCTTTTTCTTCTGACTTTTTGTTTTACACTGTGTTTTATGGGTCTTCATTTCTATTTGATGTAGGTTTCGAACTTCAGATTTATGGCTCAACACCTCACAACAAATTTTGTAAATATTCTGTGGGGGCTTGGTCCTGAAACATAAACACTTCTTCCTATTGAGGCTCTGAGGAAAACCAGACCCCCTCATTTATTATGTGATATCCAGAAGGCTAAGGAGATTTTGATCTCCTTTTTCAGGAACATCTTCTTCAGTAAGAAAAATGAAATGTCATCATGCTAAGGTGAATCATAATAAATGTTATATCTTGGCTGACACTGAAAAACAAATCAAAGAAAGTTGTGAGAAATATTGGTGACTTTTTTTTCCACTGAGATTTGGCCCAGCTTTATAAATTAAACAGCATGCGATGACAGCTTAGGGGCAGTAAGTAAACCATTCAGTAGATAATCTCCATAGTAACAAAAAAAGTTTAACCATCTCAAACCAAAATAGCACATCTGGAGTTGGCTGTGTCATATGGCAAGAGGGAACATTTTATTGTTGTCAAATGTCATGGCACATAAGAAGAGGGTGCACACTCTAAGTCCTGTTAGCAGAAACCAGTGAAGTGCAAGCAGCACGTTCAGGAAGGCTCTGATCCTGTAAATCATTATCTATTTGCTCAACTTTATGCTGTGTAAGGGTTCCCTTCTGATCCATCTGCTGTCTCCAACTTCAGAAAAAGCAGTCTTTTACCTTCTGGACATGAAGTGCAGTCCTGACAATTCTGGCTCATGTGAGCTGTCCTAAGTCATGACAGCAGAATTCGTTTGAGTAACAGCTGAAGCCCTGGGCTCCTAATTAGTGTCATTTAGTTTTAATTGTGCTAAACTTCGAAGCTGAAGACCTACGGAGCATGAGAGAGACAGTTTTATGTATGAAAGCAAAGAGGGAATAATTTAGTTGGTGTGGGTGCTCTTACTCGGTGGTAAAGAGTAAGCTGCTGAAGAAAACACAGAAATTCAATCTGCAAGAATGAAATCACAATTAAAGCCATTATCTGTGCCTGAGAGTAGGAGTGCAAGAGCCTTGTGTTGCATCTCACTCGAGCTGGATGCACTGTGTGTCGTGCCTTGCTGGGCTGCGTCTGTGGCTGAGGGCAGGAAGCACCCATGGGTGGCTGCCAGGAGCCTGGGCCTCACAGCTCCTGCATCCCAGTACTCATTTCTGGACTTCACTGCAGGATCTGGATTCATTCCTAGGGCAGCAAATAGCCAATGAAGTAAGTGGGTACAATCTCTGTTCTGTCTCTATGGTATGCTTACCATTTCAGCCAGGCCACCTGCACAGAGGGATGGAGCAATTTGCAGGGGTGGACACAAACTGTGCCCTGGAGATAAACCATTCTGGAGATTTTTGCGCTTCCTGTGGCTGTTCATGGAATGAGGCATTTACCCAGCACCTTTTGCTTAGAGTTGAGTCAAGGGCACTCTCTGAGATGTGAAATCCTGTGCTGCTGGCCAGCTCTCTGTGACTGTGAGAGCTTTGCATCCAGGTCAGGTCTTGTGAAGGCAGTCAGCTCTGCAGTGCTTCTCTCGTGCTTCAGTCACACTCAACCCCTCAGTACAGGGGTTCACAGTACAGTGAAGGCTCTAAGACCCAAGAGGCATCTCAGTATCCTTGATCAAGCCAACTTTATCCAATCCACCAGAGAACGTCAGAAAAGTCAAAAGGGCCAATGTGGGTTCTGGGTTTGCGGCTAGAGAGATCCCAAGGTTTATCCCAGTAGTTACAGACAGCAGATGGTGCACAGTCTCATTTCCTTCCTTGTGGTGACACAACATAGTCTGTTTCTGTGTTTCTGCACTGCCCACTTCTGTAGCTCAGCTGTTTTCCTTCTAGCCCCAGTATAGATCCCTGGACAAACCCTGTACCAGCAGGGCACAAAGCCCTGTGGACTGGGAATGCCGCTGTGTGAATGGCTGCTTCCTTCCCCTCCCAGGCTCACAAAAGGGGGACCTTGCTGACAGCAAAACTTAACTGTACAAAAATCTTGAAGCAAGGGTTAGACCTTCTCTTAAGAAGAATTCTAGCATGAAGGAAGAATCCTGCCTGTTTTTCTTGAACTGTCCAAAAATTTTCCTTAATATTGACCTAAAAGAATTGCTGCAGTTGCAAGCCAGGGTTTGCAGTCTTGGCACAGCAACATTTGTGATAACAAATTATTTGACTTGAATCCTTCCAAGGCAAAAAAAGCACACATGGTAGAGACAGTTTTGTAAAGCTGGGCAATGAAGCAAGGTCAGTCCCTTTAATCTAAATGCAACAATCCTTGCATTACATCACAAGAAGCCTCCTAAGCAACCTTTCCATGGCTTGCTGAAATTGCACACTTCACAATCTTCCCTTTCATGCTTCCTTTGTTACATAATTTAGCAGGGATATTTTGGATGAGATTCTCATCGGTACGCATTTATCTTTTAGCACAAATGGTTCCCCATCTCCTCCCCCTCCCTTGGGCTATCTGAGCTGCCTGCGCATTGTGTGCAGTTGGAGTGGAGGGCATTCTGGTAATTACTTTTCATTATTACCTTGCACAACAGCTTCCTTTACAATTTAAGGTTGCCAGTGCTTCAGCAGCTCCGAGATCCCAACCCAGACTTTAATAGCATGTTGCTAAAAAGGGGGTTAAATGTTGTTTATACATCACATTTCTGGACGTGGCAAATTTCACTTGCACCTGCCAATGGCTTACTGATAAATATACACTGGTAGAAGTTAAACAGCAGTGGGCCAGTGAGTTAGATAAATGCCACATGACACCATAAGCATTGAAGGTTAGTGTTTTCCCAGCTCTCACACTCTGGTAGACATAAACTCTTTTCTTAAAACAGATTAAAAATAAATAAATCCTCTCAGCAAGGTAAAAAATATATATATTAAAATGCATATTCAAAACACAAAATAAATTTCTCTTAAGGTCTATCACAGTCATCTGCTCGGTTTCCTGCCTCTTGGATGTTAATTATGATTTACTCAAGATTTGTGGTCAATTTTTAGGTATAAAAGCATCTCATATGACTGGTTGCCAATTCTGAAGTCTAAAGGCCTTGCTTTATATTGCTGTAGTAGAATAGAGAATATAATCAAAGTTTGACCTTCAACTTTAATCCTATAAACAGAGAATTTGCTTACTTTACCTTGGAAACGGATGTGATTCATCACAGTAGCCCATAAATAACATGTCAAACTGTTAGACCGATCAATGAAAATAAGTTATTGAAAAATAATGTGATTGTAAGGTCTCTATGTAAACCAGCTTAGTGTTATTTTAAAATGAGGCAGGCTTGCAGTTTGGAGTAAATCATTTTTTTGAGAAGGATTGTTACTAGACATAACATGCAGTAAATATTAAATATGTTGTGTGCACACTAGCTATTCTTTTTCAGGAAAAATACATTAAGATGGAGAAGAATTATGTCTCTAGAAGAAGAAATAGGTTCAACTGACATAAAAACTGCAGATGGCAGGTTTCCTACACCGGTGCTTAGTGCCATGCCTCAACCAAAAACCCAGGGTGAGCTCTTATACACATGGGAGCTCACAGGAGTGTGACAATCACTGAAAATGTGCGTTGTGGGCCTCAAAGGCGCACAGAAGTTCCAGGAAGAGATCTGAGTCTCCATGTTCTCATTGTGAATACCAGTCCTGAAGCCTGACAACAGCAATTTAAATAGAAAGTTGATAACTATTTCATGGCTAATGTTCTCAACAGGAATACTCAAATAACAGAATATTTCACTATTGCCCTTCAGGTGTCTTCCTGCCTCCAAAAAGTCTGATTTTAAAATTAGTCAACATAGTTGCTCAGTTATTCAAACAGTAATTCAAACAGTTATTTAAATGATATGCTTCACCCAGAAAAAAAAGTCATGGAGATATTGAACTGAGCTGAATATCAAAATGAATCCCTGCCTTTGGTGCACAGATATTACTGCAATTTTATTATCCAGTTAACCAAAACAGCTATTTTACTGACATGGAGCATCAAGCTGATTTTAGCCTACATTATCAGAATCAGATCTTGTCCAGCATTTAGACTGACTGGGTGGGCAGTTTGTTCCAACTCTTCAATTCAGTAATAGAGCAGACATTTCTCATATCTAAAAATTATGCCAGTCTTTTTAATGCTGAAATACAAATAATATTTTTAACCTCCTTTATTCAAAAGTTCTCATTTGTACATGATGGAGTCTTACAATGTAAATAATTAACATATGAATAGGCTTTACCAGTGTTCATTGAGAGCGGAAAGCAATGGAATAATATCCAATGGCAGCTATGAACATCCTCTTTTTCATTTCGTTGGTGCCATAAAAATAAATAAAAATAAATTCTTCACCTCATTCAGAAAATATTCTGCTGAGATTATGTAGTAAATTATTTGGAGAAAGAATATAAGATAAAAAGAGATGGTTATAAGTAAGATTTTCTGACAGAACAGCTCATCATATTAATACATTTCGTGCAAATACAGCTTTGTATTTTCATTTGTTAGTATAAATGCAACATAGCTGGAGTCAAAAGTATTCTGGATTTGCATCTTAATGGGAACTCTGTATTGGACTTTTCCTCTGTCATTTACTTAATTCATTTACTTATACCTCAGACCTGATGGAAAGAAATGAAGAAATTCTGTGCAGATCCTAGGAATCTCTGCTGATTCCCAGCATCCCTAGGACTTGCTCCTTTCTGCCCCCAAAGAAACACCATCTCCCTTGCCTACTGCATCCTCCCATTCTGTGTGAAGCCTCTGCTTACCTCAGAGCCACAGCTCCACCCGTGCAAGGAGATCCATCAGCTCTGGCAGGAGGTCATCTCTGCAATCAGAAATGGGCTTCCCAGCAGCACCGAGTGATGTTCTGGGACTTTTCTCATGTCAATAGCAGATCTGAGTGAATGCCTCACTTTGCCATCTAAATTTGTAGCATTACTGGAGCACAGCCGGGCAGCAGCCACCTTGGGACGGAAGTTTGATTTCCATCATGCCCCGTGGAGGCATCATAGTGAAAGGTGAGGTTTGAAGAATGATAAGAAAATGGCTCAGGACTGTTTATGTATTCCTTCCCATAAATCTGTGAGGTAGGAAGAGAGAAAGCACCAAGATGCCTCATTGCTAGTTTAACAGATGCTGTTGCCATTCTCAGTTGCCTGGGACTGATGCTTCCAGCTCTTCTGTGCTGGCTGTATAATGAACTGACTTCTGCAGTCACTTATGGACATGCTTCTGTATATTCATATTGAAAAAATCTCTTAAAGAATGACTTCCATAGTCAATAAATCTTGTTTTCTATTTATTTTTAAGGTAATATCATTTTAGATGATCAAGTGTTAAAAATCATCCTTATATTCACAAAACTTATACATGGTTTTTCTTTACTGTAACATCCCTGAAAGCACCCGCTACCTCATTTTCTAGATTCGTCTTTGATACTGTGTCTGGTTTTATGGATTATTATTTTAAGCTTGAATATTTACTTGTAGAAAGATTTCTGATAGGAATGCTGTAGGATCAGTTCTTCAATCTTTGTAGCACAGTTTTTAAGCAGGCAAGCTCTACTTAATGTAATGGAGGTCAAAACTGAAATTGCTTATTATGGGAATAGAGAAGAAACTCCCCCTTACAATGCTTTAATTTCTCTAAGAAACCAATCATAAATAAAAAAAAAAGAATGTGGAAAATAAAGCAACTTTTTGTTGTTGTTATAACTATCATTGTTTTAGTAAAAGAAACAGATATCTTAAGGCAGAATAGCAGTATAATGTCATTATTACTTTCTCTTACATCTCTTTCTTCTTCTCACCGAAACATATGCTATGGGTCAGAAATCTTTTTTGTCATTTATACTGGTAATGTAACTAATTCAACCACGCATGCTGCACTGATCTCATAACACATGCCATTTTATCTCAGACATTACTCAACACGTTACGAAAAAAAGAGCCTGAAATATCAGAAAGAATAATTGAAGAACATAAGGCTGTGGCTGAGGCAAGAGAAGTGGTGCTGAGGTTTATAGATGTAGTTAATACCACTGTAAGCAGCACTATTGCTGGCAATCCTATCAGTTTAAGAAAAAAAGTCACTTACTGAGTTCCTTGTGTAGGGTTGAGCAACTCACTAAAAATAAATCATCTGTTCCTTTATACTGCCACGAAATAGAGGAGAAATATAAGCATTGTTGTTAACAACAAGGCTGACCTTTGAGATTCTGCTGCCCCAGAGCTGACGAGATTATAGGGGAGGGAGAGTTTATTGCAAAGATTTTAGAAACAAATGCTTTAGGATTTCATCCTACATTTTGAAAAAAAATACTGCAGAAAAACATTTGGTCCTTTGGGATATCTTTCATGACTCTTGTATATTCCCCCATCAGATTCAGCTTCTGTAAAACCTCATGAAGTGTTTGTACTGCTTTGTTGCCAGCTCTCACTCTTTTAAGGCAAAACTTCAAATAACTGATACTGGAGTAATGCTGCTACCTGAGGAACTCATTTTTTCACAAAAAAGCAGAAAATATAGGTGTCCAGCCTATGGGGCAGTAGGCAGGATCACTAATCATGCTGACACCAAAATAAATACTTAATTATTGCTTATAAATCTAATTATTATTAATCATCCTTGTGATAGTACCCATGCAGATTGCAAGGGAGAGATAGAGAAAAGAATAGCCATCTTTTCTGTTTCATCAGAAAGGCAACATGAAAAACAGGGAAAGCTAAAGGCAATGCTAGCAAAACATGTATTTCTACCCTAAAATGACATTTATGTTATGACATTCTTCAGTTTGCTATTTTAATTGAATTTAACAGTTTATATGCATTTCAATTTTTGCTTTTAGAAAATAACTAATGAAATTATTCACATGTAATATTTAAAATGAATTTATCTGGAAATTCAAAACCAAATTGGTATTCAGCAGATCTCTCTAACCTATGTTAACATGTTTGCAAAAGAAAAATACAAGACAGTTAAATGAAAAGGTATTGGAACAATAAGGTCTTTAATGTCCCTTCCAACTCAAACCATTCTATGATTCCATGATGACAATCCTCTTAAAATCCTTCAATCTACATGTCATGCTTTCAGTAATGTTACTGTTTTCTAAGAAGTCAAAGTAGTTTTAGAGGAAGCAGCAGAACTGGCGTTCAGTGAATTGTTTGCTGAAAAATATTTTGAAGATATATGGAAAGTAATAAATAAAATTGAAATTCTATTCCCCTTTCCAGGTTTGCTGTGATGCATTTTAGGAGAAGATTTACATTTATGACTAAGGAAGGTGTCATCAGTTCTTGTAATTTGCCCTCCAGGAAAGTGCATTATGTTACAAGATTCATCTCATATCAGACTGGTCTATTGTAGGACCGTTCCATAACAAACAAACCAAAATAAATGAAACAAACACAAAACAAAACCCAACCAAACAAAACCAAAAAATTCCCCAAATCTGCACTCTTTTTACGGCATCATGAAAAAGATTCACCCATGAGAAGAGCCTTTGTGTTCATTCTTAAAGAATACAGTTATTTCAGCAGGCCAATATGTAGCTACAGTATGAATGTAACTTCTCATAGACGGGAACACAAGTTAGCTTTGTTGCTCTGGTTTCTCTTATATGAAAGCTGGAGAGATAAATAACTTGGGGGGCTATCGCTCATAATTTTAATGTACTTAAGGTAGACATAATGATATACCTCCTCTGCTTCTGAAATTCTCTTGGCAGATGAAAAAAAGAAATTGAAATTAAGATAACGTGAAATTGAAAGAAAGATATCACTGAACAGTTAGTGAGAAGTAAATATCCATACTAATTTTTCCATTAGTTTGCAGAAAGAAAACTGTCACCTAAACTTAACATTTTAATTTGTGAGTGATTGTATATAATTGAAGTTCAAACTTTTTTATTGTAGTGTATACTTTATATTTTCAAATATTTTAAATGTAGCCTCATGTCTTTAAAATAATGAAGGAGAAATGGATTATTGCCCTTTTGGTTCTGTAGTAACGAAGGTGTTTCATCAATGTTTTTGTATTTCTATGGTTTCAAGCATCAGCAATGACAGAAAACAAACATCTTTTTCAATCAACTCTTTAATTATTTCTTCAATTACAGAAGGAATTAATGCACTGATGGTAGTACAGAAAACTATAATATGGTGAGTCATTGTAGCTACAAGTGAAACTTGGGAAACAACACTTTAATTTGCTGTTGTAGTTATTGAGAGGGCACACTTGCCTGTGCAGAAGACATCCTGTCAATCTTTGAATTTTCAAATTCCTTAGCAATTACAACAGTCACCAAAACAATTATAAATTAAAAATAATTCAGTATTTTTGTTCCCAGATACTGTGGTGGAATTATCTTCATGATTAATTCCCTTATTGTGTTGTCTCTCATCTGATGAATTGACAGGAATATTTGAGTAATTTATTTTGCATAAACTCCAGTCAGCCTTATGGTAATTATCCATATGGAATTCTTTGTTCACTCATTTTAGAAAATGTAAAACCATTTCTCTAGTAGAGAACTCGACTTGTTTATAGATTGTTGTCATGGGAGTTTTTGTCACTACCGTGATTTATGGAGGACTGCAGTTTAATCATTCTTTTATCATGATTGCTGCTTGACACTTAAGTGCTGGGCATGTATTTCCCAGTTCTGCTTCCTATATAAACTATTAACAAACTTAAAAGAAATATATGAAATAAAACAATCCTTAGATACCAGTTAATTGAGTATGAAGAGAAAATCTTATTGCAATCCATTTAGGGAGACTAGACTAATTCTGAGAATACATTTCAGGATTGACTTTTTCATTTCATTGATAGTTAAAGGACTTTCTGTGAAAAGGCTATACTTCCAGGTTCTTGTGTTTTGCTAGAATAGTGTTAATAACTAGTATCTGAGATCGCAAACAACCAGATATCTCAGAGAAAATTCCTTCAGCAAAATGAGTTGATTTTAGATGTATTTTGTTGGAAGTTTCTCTGTTGACTTGAATATTTACTGCATCTCACTCAAGCATTCCAATATCTTCAGTTTTCACTACTACAGATACTGTGCTTTAAAGTCTGAGCCTATAATACTACATTTACAGACCTTTTTATAGGAAGATATATGCCTGTTCATTTGGTGAGTATTCATTGTGAACATGAACAAAATTTGTCTTCTGTATCTGACCTTCCCTTATATGAGTTACAAGTTAAATAGCAGATTTTTTGGACTAACAACATATTTTAATAAGCAATACAATGCATTTGCATTAGCTATTTCTGCAACACAAAAAGAAAAGCCTTTTCCACCAAAGCTAGTCATCTAGATTTGTCTACCAGTTAATAAAGAAAGAGAGGGATCTCTAGAAAGATTTATTTCACCTGTTCTAGTGATAGATTGAATTGCTCTGTGAAGGATTTTTTTTCCCATTGACTGCAGAGGGTGTTAGACAGCTAGTTTAGAGAAAGGTCTCACATTTGGACTGGTAGACATAGATATGAAGAATAACAACCTTAATTTTTTTCAGCTTAAAATCTAGGCTGTTAACATGACATAAGTAATTACATTACTTACTGTAATGCCACTTCAAAAAATTGATTGATTGGTTCAGTCTCGTCCTTACATATGTGATAGATGACTAAGTACAGGATATTTTCTCTGAGACGAAACATGCTATTTCCCAAAAAATGCTTTCTGTTGTCATTGATCATGGTGTGTTGAAAGCAAGTGTACCAGCCTTCGTTGTGAATGTCTGGTGCTGCTGTAACATAAATAAAATTTTACATTAATATATGTTCTGTTGCACACACAGGTTTACCTTGAAACGATTAGCAGATATGATCAGCTTTTACCACTATGGTAAAATGGTGTGCTAGTTACATTGCATTACTAAGGTTTTTGCCATTCAATCCTAAACATTTTAAGATTTACTTTTTATGTTTTATGTAACCATATAAAACTCTTGCCCTATTATACCCATTCATAAAAGCCAGAGAGGATGCATGACTTGTCAACAGGAAGACCAAGGAGGTATCAGAGTTTGGATGGGAAAGAAAACTTCTGATGGACTTTCTTTTGGGGTAAGTCAAAGCATTCTCTCCTTATTTCCACCTTTCTCCACAAACAGAAAGAAACAAAAACAAATTAAAAAAAAAAAAGCAAAAACCCATAGCAACCAACTAAACAGTCAAAAACCCCATACCAAACAATGCCCCTTCGTACTGTTGTTTCTGACATTTACCTGAACAGGAGCACTGACTTGGAACATGAGCTGGGACTCAGTCCAAAAGAGGTGTCTTAGTTACCACTTTTGCATCTGTGCTCCTATGTGGTTGTGTGGCTGAGGAAAATGACATCATTCACTCCTTCCTTTTTAAACTACTACTGTATTTTTTCCCTGAAATAATCAAAGATTTTTGAAAAAGGCAGTGCCACTCTTTTCTTTTCAATCCAATATGTCAATATTCAGCATATGTTCTGGTTTTTACTGAGGGCAACAAAAATCTTGGGTAAATAAACTAATTTGCAGATTATGTGCCCAAAGATCATATCACCTATGTAGTGATAATTTTGAAGGATTAGTGTATGGACTACAAGATTCTTGTAGGGTCCTGGCAAGCTCAGTTGTGAATATGAATTTTCTTCTTGTATTAATATTAGATAATTAAGATGAAAGAATAAGGATAGGTGACATGGAAACAAAACATGATATGCCAAACTATCTCTGTAGACGAGCTTTACGCTGAATGAGATATAAATGTAAATATCCTCATGCAAATGTATTGATCATGAAGGGTTATTTAATTAAGCCAAAGAATTATGCTTGCCTTTATTTTTTTTTCCTTGTTGATGTCCTCCTAACTGACATCAGCATTTCCCACATTACTTAGGCAGCACCAAATGCAATTCTCAGCTCTCAGTCATCAAAAATTACCCATTGTTTTGGTGGATTTCTTCTCCTTCCCACACAAATATCCAATCTGTTCAAATTACGGTGACCAGAAAAGAACTGGTTTATACTACTGCAGATCAAAGGCTTGTGTTCCAGAGATTGCCTAGGTAGAGATGGATCTGGTCTCAGTCTTCAGCGCAGATTTCTGAACTGACAGACCAAGATCTTCACTGTGCACTTGTTGTGTAGAACAGATTCTCTGCCTCTCCTAAATCAGTTGCCTGCTCAGTTTGATGTCATTTACAGGTAGCTCCTATGTCAAATTACTTTGAGTATAAACTGTAATGGTTTGGTACTTATCAACTCCTGAAGAGGGTAAGATGACGAAGTTCCTAAAAAAATAAGATTTCTAATTTTCATCACTGAACTTCCATTTTCTTCAAGATGTTAAAAATTTTTGACATTTGGTATATACATTTATTCCCATCGCTGAGGGAAATTCACAAAAAAATTATGAATTGTCTTCTTGTCCAGAAGTAGAAAATCAATAACAATGCATCACACATTTCAAGAGTATTTCATTAACAATAACATCAGAATATACTGCTAATTATAGATAATATGATTGTTACATATTAAAGTTAAGAAAATACTTCTAACATTCTTTTTGAGCTTTCATATTCTTAACATTTATTATGTCAGTTGTCAGCTACTCTGACATCACAAGATGAATTCAAAGCAATGATTACTTTAGTATTCAAAATGCTTGGAGTGTACCAATTATTCAGGCTGCTAAGTGAAAGTAAAGATGTCAGTGTAGCTATCTATAATATTCTGTAATGTTTAAAGGTTCATGAATTACACATGGATCAGACAGAAAGTGAGAAACTAGAGTTTGGCTAACAGACATTTTCTGTACAAATATGCTGAAACCATACTTTTAAATATATTCCTGTGATAAATCAATGAGATTTAAAAGATTTGATTGAGTACCTGGATTTGAATTTCTTGCAATGTAAAGCTTTCCTATCATTATTGCAATAAACAAGCAAACTGTATCTAATCCTTTGCAAATACTCAACTGTAAAAAGTAAGAATTCCAATCTTGCATAGTTTTGCTATTTGAAACAAGCTGAGAAATGCAGGTACACGTATTCTGTGACTGAGCCCAAGATTCTGTTCATTTGTTTTTAAACTCTATGTTATGTTTTTCACCCTGAATAGGTCAGCAGAATTGTGAGGCACTTTAGTAGAAAGGTTAAGCTTCTTTTTCAGTTTCCAAATAATGGAGGTAGAGGGAAACAGCCCTGGTAGGATATTTGCCCTGGTAGACCTCTACAGAAAACTGCCACTGCAGGATAATGGAAAACTAGAAAACCAAGTGATAAATTCTATTTCTTGTTCAAAGTATTTGTACAAAATGATCAAGAGGCAGGACTGATTCTTTGTTCTGTTATTTCATCCTTGTCACCAATGCTAAATTACCAATACTAAAATTAGGTTCATATCTTGTGGTGACAGGAATAAAAAAAATTGAGTATTTGCCCATCATTTTAACTAATCATAAAATGTTCAATATCAATTTTCACATTCACTTTTAGCTTGTAGACATCTTAAGAAATGTGGAAGGTACCTTTGCTTGCACAGAATTTGAAAATCTTTTTGTCTTTATGTCTACTTTCCTAATGTTTTTGACTGGAAGATTAGCTGCATTATTTGGTATTGAGCAGTTCATGTAAGTCACTGTCAAGCCAAACCAATGACTGAACAGATAAGAACTCTTATTTTGCAGCTTTGCAGCACCTCTGGGAAGCCTTTCTGAAGCAATGGAACTGAAAATGGGTGCAACAATCACTCTTTTTCTTTGGATATAAGCAATACAGTCTAACTTAAATACTAACTTAATCAGATGTAGCAGATAAGAAAACTTTAATCTATGAAGGTTTGTTTTAGTTTCCCTGCAGACACACAGGTAGTATGGTGACAGATTTGGTTGAACCCCTAAATCTTTAATAAGTGTAGTGCATCTGTGCACTGTCTATATTTGTACATCAGTAGTTCAGAATAGAAGTTCTGTTGTAGAAGAATCACATTGTCCTTGATTGTGAAGGATTATTAATCTGCCCTTGAGATCATACTTGGTTATAATAAGTTGTATTGGGTTTTTTAATGAATTTTTTGTTTAAAAATTCTTAATTTGTGAAATGCTGCAGAGGAAATTCACAGGTTATCAAAGGCTTTGGTTTGAGAAATTTTTTTATGTAAGAAACATCTGGCCACTGATAATGCATAAAATATTGTGACTCACTGGTTTTCAAGTCTTTCAAAATCTGAGAACAATTAATTATTCTGGGGAGAGGAGAATGTAAAAAGTACAAGTCATCACTGAATAAGAGCAGAGGCCAATAAATAGTAGTCTATTACTCTCTGGCTTCCAAACATCTTTAATACAAGAGTATGTTAAAGTATGTTAATTTGTTGATTATGTGTTTAGAATTTTATCAAAAACAATAAAGAATAAACCTTCTCCCTCCTGGCTGAGTATTCGCAGTTTTATATTCAGGTGAAAGAGGATCACTCTCCAGGAGTTTTCATTGTCCAAAAAGGTGTCATCCACCTCTCATTCATATTATCATGGCTATAAATGACAATTTTGCAATACTCTCTCCAAGTCCAGGTCTCTTTTTTTAGGCATATTTAGAAATTTCTCTGAAAACAGGACAGGAGGACAAGGAGAGAAGAGGCTTATCTTAGGTTATCAGCTCATTATCTTCTCCAGCTCAAAGTGAGAAATCACTGTGACTCTTGGCAACTAATATTCAACTTTATAGAAGAATATGCTTTTGCTGTTCAGATCTCTCTGCTGGTGATAATGACAAATAAACATGGGATTCATCTCTTAAGAATGATTATGTTCAATGTGCTTAATGATTAGCTCGAAATCATTTTCCATCTTACAAAAAATAAAAATATCAGTTAAATTCTAAATTACATTGGTTCTGGCTTACTGTGATTTATGCTGTATTAACCTATAATAAAAAAAATTCTATCATGCTATTCATTCAAACTGTGGACTAGAGTATCCACTGAGTATTACTGTTTGAAATTAGTTGTTAAGGGCTGGCATCTGAGACAGACATATTATTTTCTTTTTTATTAGCATTAGGAGATGATGAAATAAAGACTTAACTATGCTGCCAACATAACTGTGGTGTATGCTAGGAAGACAAGTTTGCCTTATTATCAAAGCCTCAGAATGTGCATAATCTTATAAATGCAAATGCACACATTAAAACCTGACAATGTTTGAAGGAGTGGTTATGTTTAAACATGTAATTATTAAGAGTAGGTCAATTTATTTATCATAAAATAGATTAAGAAATCAGATGATTAAACATTAATAGTATTGATACAAACTTTTGTGAGTAAAGCAACCCTGTGGAAAGATGCTAAAAATATTTCTATATTAGGACATTAAATCATTTATAAGTTTGCAATGCAGCATATACAAAAAGAACCAGAAATAAAAGGGAAATTTCAATATCTTTGTGTGGAATTGGATCCAAATTCTTTCAGAAGACAGATGAGGTATTTTTTTCCTCCTTAGACCAGTGTTGTACTGTGAATGCCAGAGGAGATAACAGGTCTAGGTGGTCCTATTCCAAAAGCCCATGAAGGCTGACGGCTTGCAGCTAATTTCACCTCAGTTTTACTGTGGATGCTGCACTCTGATCAGATTGCAGTGGCCTGTTAAAAGTCACTGGAATTATGTGATTTTTTTTAAAGAAGGCACTCAATCTGCTCCTTGGAGAATGATTTCCATTAACAATGGATGATACTTACTAAAAAGAAACAAAATAATGCTATAAAAATGGAATATATTGAGAAGTAAAATTTATGGTAAATCTGTTTCTGAGATTATGTAATAATTAATATTGTTTTTGACTTATGAGTAAGGATAAACTACAAGTAAACGGTAAACATATGGAGACTTTATGAAAAAAATGGTTGGAATGTATTATTTAATGGATAAATACAAGCAGAACTGAGATATTTGCACTGAGGAAAGAAACCAATTAGACTTAATTTCAGGAACACAAATGAAAATAAAAACTGAGGCTACAGTTTTGCAAATGATGAAGTAGAAACATTAATTAAGTAATTAAAATTTGAATTAGAAAGAAATGAAAGCATGCTGTCTTGCACAGGAGGGAGGTAGATGGAAAAACAAGTGTCAGTCACCCTGAATTTGGCAACAAAATCATACAATAGGAAGAAATAGGCCCCACACTTTTTGTTGTTTTCAGTAATTTAATTCTTTCTTACCTAATTCTGTGTCCTTTCCTACAACTCCCCTTCAATAAAATGATGCTACATTCCGCCTTTTTCACCTAAAATAAAGAGAGGAGTCAGTAAGCTTCTAAGAGCAAGCAAACTGGAGATATAGTGACGCTAAATACTGAAAGACATGAAAACATGATGAGTTAATGGAATGACACCCTTCTGCTTTCAAGCAGATCTGTAAAACGTGAAATACAATCTATGTGCTGTTCCTGCTAAAATCATAATCAATATCTGGATTTTTAAAATGTATATTTGGGTTTCAGGGTCATCACTGCTTATGTGATATTTTATCTGTTTTAATACAAGTACATAAAAGGGCTGTTCTGATTGGGATCTCACTCAAGTCTATGGAAACTGTACTATACTGGTGGCAAATTTAGTAGGTGCAATAATTATGTAACTCTTTAAAGCAGACTGATGCACAAAATTTCATGTTGATCCATTTTTTCAACTGTGAGATCTGAAAAACAAGACTGTGTAGTGATCTATTTCTTATTCTACAGTGAATATTAGCATGTCAAGGTACTATGAGAAGACAACAGTTTTTTTTTGTTGTTGTTTTTTTTTTTTTTAATCAAGATAAGGGAACAAAGAAATCCAAAATATATCTGTACAAGATCTGCTCTGCAGTAGCGCGCCTTACTACACAAAATCTTGTACTTGATACTAACATAGAAGTCAAATTTAACTCTTCATTTAAAAAGAAGGGAAAAGCACGTCAAATTCTTTTCAGGTTTGACGGAAGCTGAGTTAGGAGAGACTTCAAGCCCAAGAGAACTTGCAGGGATGAGTAGAAGTATATTAATTTAGAGGATTCTTTTGACCATAGTTTTTGTTTTGTTTTTAATCAAGAAATTTAAATCAGGTAAGTATTTCTTCCAGCAGCTGTATGAATCTCACTAGTATTTATATTGACCTCTTAATTGTTATAAAAACATGTATTTTGGTACAATTATCATTAACCTGCAAGCAATAACCTTTTACATGTTTATAAAGTGGTTGTGGTGCTTGTTATTATAACCCACTTTCTGTGCAGTTCATTTCGTGTGCTGTGTTTTTAACACAAATGTAATCCACTCTGCATTTTCCATTTAAAATGCATAAGGCAAAGTGCATCATAACAGGATGTAACTACGTATTAATCAAATTAGCACAACACTTCAAGGGCCCTGGCTTTTTACTAGGCTACTGTTAGATCACAATTCATGATGGAAAGAAGCAGTGTAATGAAAGGCTTGGCAAGGGAGCTGTTTATTTTCTTTCCAGAAAGATATATTGTGGGTTAATTTTCATGACGGGAAAAAATGTGGAGGAAAAGTAACAGTAAGCATTAAGCTAAAGCACAACAAATGGAATTTAAAATACTACTGTGGCTTTGCTATTGACAAACATAAATGTAGTAATTAGTTGGTGACACAACAGAGCTCAAATGACTTATTGTTTAATTATTCAAACTTCATGACCCAAACAAAGAAGAGTCAGATTATTCAATATTCACATTGTGAAACAGGAACTTGGAGGGTTCCTTCTCCTTCATATGTTTAACACATTACAGATCCACACAAACCTGCAGGTAATATTTTAACAGAACTGTTTTCTCAGTGCTTTCAAATACAGGCTTTGTGTTTCCATCACTTTAAATTACATTTCAGAATGTGAAGGCCTTGTGGCGTATTGACTCATTCATGGAATAGTCATGTTGTAGGAAACCCAATCTAAGATGCTTTCAGTGTGGTACAGCTGAGCATCAGCAATACGTAAGGGAACAGTGTCTGCCCTCTCCTTGCTATGTGAGGACTCTCAAGGAGATGTGAAAATGATTTTCCTGCTTGAATATATACTCTAACATCATTACATTTTGAGATGGTTGATGCTGAACTTCTGAATTAACTTTTAAATGCACTGATCTGTATTTGTCTCATTAACCTATTCCCATTTTGTTTTCTTTTTTATTTAGGCTGCAGAGCAATTTGGAAAACAATGGTGAAACTTTGAAAATCCTGTTGACTTTGGATGTAGAAGGAGTCTAGGTCTTCCTTAAAGCAATGACTTCCTTGTCTTCTAGCTCCTGACATCTGCTCTTTGTCACTTGTTTGTTTATTCATGTGAACTTTTATGCATGCAAGCTATCTATATTGTTTTCTATACAGGTATGTACTCATACTCACTACTTGTTTCTGTTTATTCCCAGAAGCTGAAGGAACTAATACTCAATCCTCTAGTTTATATTTTTTGAATTATATAAAACATCTTTATGGCCCTATCTCTATTTCCATTATTGAAACACATTAGTAAAAGCAAAGTTTTTCTCTTGAAAAAAGGTATGAATAACTCTTCTGAGAAACTGAAAACAACTGAAATTTATCCTATGGAAGCCTGCTTTGACATACTTGATTTGACATGCACAGAAGCTCTTGCTGCAGAAAATCACTGAGAAAATGTTACGTACCTTAAGTTATGATGGCAGTGCTTGAAAAGGGAAGATTGAAGGTGACAGGCTAAATCTTCAGGAACCTTTCAATTATATGAGAATGCAGTCAGTGAAAATTCAGAAACTGCTTAGAGATTAGAAATATAAAAAACACTCTCTAAAAACACAAACATAATTTCACCTATCCATATTATAGATATTGTATGTATTTATGAATTTTATGTGAATAATGATATAACGCTGTATTAGTTGTCCTTATACAGGAGATCTGAGCATTATCAAACATACCTTTGAAATGGTACTGGAATCATCCACTGCTTAAAAATATGATTCAATAAGTATTTGGACAGAGAAGCTCAGTATTTAAATGTTTTCTGACCTTTGTTAATAACAGTGGGACTGAACTGGAACCCTAAAGCAAACAGATTAATATTCATATTTGAAGTTTTAATGCTGAATTTTTAACCATTGTGTCTTTAGTACTTTTTCTTAATTTCTTAATTTCTAATTCCTCTGTTGAAGAAGGTAGATTACTGACAAAAATCGCTTAATGTTGGTACAGGCAGTTATGTTATAATCACTGTGAAACTTCACCTGAAGAGCTGGCATCTAATAATTGAATACACTTATTACTGTATTGATATTTAGTTCTGACTCTTCCATGTACTGGATCAGACATATTTTTTCTCACAAAATCTCCAGTTAACTTTCAGTTGGGTTTCACTTTAAACTTACAGTCTGAATTACTTTTTCTGTGTCATATTTGTAACAACAGCTTCACAGAAACTGCCTTGATAAAATTTAATGGAATCACATTGTCTTTGAGAATGACTAGAATGAAATACAGAGCAAAATTTTTGGCCTTTGTCATGCAAAACTGCATAGAAATGGTTGAATAAAAAATGCCTGGTTAAACAGAGAGGAATCAGAGATGAGAAGACCTGCAACGTTGTTTACAAGTATCTTTGTATCATCCTTCATGTTATAATATTCCCATAATTCTTCAGATTGGTTTTAAATGATTCAAATAATTTCAGTATACCATGACGGAGGTTTTTTCGTATCAACAGGACTTGCATTTTGAGAATATTTCTTTGTTTTAATTGTAAGTGTCCTCAATTTTAGCCTTTTACTTCTTTAACTTAATATAACTGCCATCAAAACAGTGAGCAATCACTTTTTTTTCTGTACATATCATTCAAGAACAGAAGACTAAGCAATAACAACTTGCAGAACATTCTGGAATACATCTTCAGTATGTCAACTCTGTAAGGAAGAAAAAGTAACTCTGGTATCTGGTTTCCTCCTCTAAATTAATATTCAAAAAATTATGTGGACATTCGGAGACATTAAATGTTTATGGGAAGGCAAATGCAATACTATGATATTTCTCCTAGCAGGAAATCTAGTGACAGATTGTGTAATGGGGACACAGCTTCTGTACCTTCCTCAAGGAGAAGGGGCCTATCTAGTTACCATTACAAGGATGAATGAAGTCATGGTACAGGCTGATTTTAAATTGAAGCTTTTGTGAGAGAATGTCTCCTGTTGTTTGTCTAGTAAACCACACTGCCTGAACTGCGCTCTTTTGGCAAGGAACGCTGAAGTTTCCCCTGCGCTACCACAGTCAGGGCAGAGGACATTGTTACTGACGTGGTTCACTGAGAGGACTGAAAGGGCAGATGAATCTTAGGGATAACTCCTGTCCTTTTTCTGTTAGGAAAGGAACATGGTTTTCAAAGATATTTGTCACTCATATCACTATTTAGGCATCACAATTTAGAAGACTCTAATTACAGCACCTCAGGGAGAATTATATTGTAATAATGGAAGGTAGAAACCTTTTTTAAATGAATTAAAAACAAGGAGAAGAATGTACTGGTGCTTTTTACAGGAAAGATCATCTGGTGATGAGAAGGATGGTATTTTATTTTACTTACATAGCTCTCCTTTGGAAATATAACCATAGGAACTCTTCCAAAAACAAGATGATGTGGTGAGAGTTCAGGTATCACTCTGAGAAAAGCTTTTATGTCTAGAGGGAGTTTTCTTTAGAAACTTCAGATAAAATGAATGTCACAAACTCTTGAAATTCATTCATCTTGAATCAAGTACTCCATTTAGACAAGGGTTTCATAAGCAATTTTAACAATATTTAAGACTAAAGCATATATATGTTTTTCAATATCTGTTTTCAGTTCCCTCTTCTTTTTTTTTTCTGAAATAAAGTGATCCTGGGGGAAGATCTTCAGTCTTTGTTTATGCATAGACAGAAACTATTCCATATTTCAGAGAGATTTTTTATTTATTCTTTGTATCCATAGGCTAAAATGAAGCAATTTCATTCTACCCCATATATGATGTTCAAAGGCATGAATAGCCAGCTCTGTAAAGAAAACATATATTTGCTTTCTATGTTTCTTTCAACATTTTGTTCAAAAATAGCTAAAGAAGTTATTTCATGAATAAGAGTAGAACGTTTAAGGATTCTTTACCATTACATAGGATATATGTGCCGGAAATGGCACTATTTATTTTTACGCTACAAACCACTCAAGTTCAAGTATTAGAGATAAGTAAGCTAATTTAATAAAATAAAATCCCTTGTGCCACTGAAAAGTTTTTATTACCCTAGGCTTGAAATTATCTTGGATTCCAGACAACTATATTTCAAATACACTGTTTGTCCTACGGAAGCAATGTTTTTCAGATTTGTAGCTCTCAGTAAAATAGAACCAAATCTAATGTTTGTATTTGTAAATATACAAAAGGAGTTTAGTCAAACTACCCTTTTCTACATTTATTATTTTAAGGATATTTTCTCAAGGTATAAACTGAAAAGAATATAGTCAAGATACAGATCCATATATTAATGTGCATTTCTGTGTCAATATTTCAACTCTTCAGTCAGGCTGGTATGCTAAACTTTTATGAGGAGAAGTAATCTAAGGCTGTAACATTATCACATTTTGTTCACGCACTTAATTGTTGATTCTTTAGGCAACTAAATGCAGATGAGATTTTCAATATGTGCTTGCTCATAAATGTTCTAACATCTCTTCATCCTAAAATATCAAAAAGGAACATTTTAAATTAAATACAAAGCTTTTCGTAAGGGAATCATATGTCTTTTTGACATGTTCTTCTGTTTTTGCATGTAATATGAATGTACTGCAAGGATCCGTTTTAACTGTACATACAGTTTCTTAGATTTTGGTGATTACAGAGATTGAAAACCTTCTATCATACCCAGTTTAACCGTTAGAAATTCACTGAGTAGAAAAGGTTGTTCCTATCAGTTTTTTCTTGATAACGGAAAAGCAAAATTTATTTGATCTAATTCTGAACATTTATTTATAAATTAACCAGGATGTAAAAAGCAGTCGTGCTAAAATGAAAAGATTTTTTTGAACATTCCAGATATTTTTGCTAAAAAAGCAGCCTTTCTGTGAAGAAACTTTTTCTTTTCTAACCTTAGTAGCAAAGTCAAGTATTTTAGAAATGTTATCAACTACTCAGATGATACTGTGACTTCCAATAGTTGAAAAGCATTTATTTTATATCTATCTCTTGATATCTCTTCATTATCTTCTTGTCTTCCAGCTAACACATGCTACCATCCATTTACGGTAGCCAGTTAGTGGCCCTGAAGCTTTATTAAATATGGTTACTGACTTTATGTTGTCATTCTCCCTAGAGTTGTGATATGTCAGGTACATGAGACCCATCTAAAGCATGGTGCTATTTGTGGCCCTAGAGGGCATGGAAAAAATTCCCTGTGCTCTTTTTCCTCTGAGTACATTTAACCTTCACAGTGTATGATGAAGTGTTAGCTATCCTCTTGCTTTCAGCTGAGTGAGTGCAGGAGAGAGCTGGTAGTATAACTGGGAGCTGTAACATGAGATTTCAAACCCAAATCTCAGAGCAGAAGACTATGATGCTGTTTGATTTCATCCAAAATGAAATACATCTTTTAAAATTTAGAACAGTTTTGTTTGACGTGACTATACATGTGTGGTAGTCAACCAGTTAATATTCTACTTGAACAAACTTTGCTTAATAAAAAAGATGGATTGCTCTCTGGAAATAATGCTTCTTATTTATTACCTAGGAAATTACAACAGGTATGAAGAGCACAGTAACATTGTTTGATAGAGCGAATGTTCAGCTAGAAAACACTATTTTTCAGCATAACAACCACCATCAGCCGTGTGTTTTTCCCAGTGATGAACAAGAGCTTCCATTCTGTGCTATTCACAATCTGTTCCCACAGGGGTGACCTACTGTCACCACTAAAGAAATATACCCACCACCACTTCATCGTGCTCACAACCACTCTTTGGTCTCCATCCATGTTCAGAAAGTACTGATGAATGTCAATTGGTGCCATTTTTTTCTGTATGGAGAAATTCAATGACATACCTTTGCTTCACCTGCACTTCCATGTCAGACGTCATTGTGTCAGACTTCCCCTCTGCAGCCATCTGTCACACGGCAACAAAATGCAGTGGGCTACTGGCAGGAAGGCTCAACCTCTACTGTCACACCACCAGCATTCACCACTGATGTCACAGGCCAAGGTCGTATAATAGGAGGCAGTGCTTTTGGAGTAGCACTCGTATATACAGCTGCATACCATTAATATTCTTGAACAGAGCTTTCTGCATACAGGAAGATATAAAGTAAATGAACATGACATGACCTAGGATAATACATAACTGTTTCCTTAGTTCCAAAAATGCATTTATTGATTTTGTTTTCACCATGGTCGGAATAATGCAAACATTTGTCAGCTGCATCCTTTTGCACTCAGATCATGCAGAACTATTAAAAGTCACCCTTATAGATTGCACCACAAATAAAATCTTGTTGCAATTATGATTCCATCCCTTCTTCAGATATACAAATAAATATAATCTTCACAGAATACTTTTAGCTGTGCTCAGGTACTTCAGTCGCTATTGGTAACAACAGGATAATAATACTTCCAGGATGAATTATGTATTAATTGTTTCAGTGAAAAAAAAGGAGATGAACTTTATTTATGACTGAGTTTCTCTAAAAGGGTTATAAGGGTTGCTTTTTTATTGTACACACCAGGTTTTCAAATCAATATTTATACATTTTCCCAAATGCTAATGCAACCCTATCCATTTGTTAAAATAAACGATAAAATCTGACCAATTTACAGTGCAGTATGTATGTAATACCAGTTATTTTATAAACAACGCTGTAGAGAATTAACACTATGGATTCAGCAGCATAATTTATCAAATATTCTATTTGAAAATTAAAGGCCCCTTCTGTGGTACTTTCACACATGAAATTCTCTGAAGCAATGATGTGGAGATCTGTATGACAAGGAGTTACAGGACTCTAAGGGATAATTGTTGTTCATACAAATTTTGAAACATTGGAAACTTGAAAATTCACATTTAAATTAAAGGATAAGGCTAGATTCTCTCCTAATGTTAGAAGAATTGGCCCTTTTGAATCCCAATTTATGCCTTCTGAAGATGTAATTAATGCCTATGAGAATATATCTCAATTGTAAATTGCTAGATTTGTTAATGCTCTTCTCATCACTCCTCAACTTTGACCCTACAGAATCCCTCTCTACTGAAAGGAGTGGGTATTTTAGCCTACATGGCTTGTTCATCTTTAAATCTTTTCTTCAATCTTCTCTTCTTTTTAAAACCAAGACTGCTGACAACTGCTCCAAGTGTTAGCTGAGTGAGTAGTCCTAATTTATCTTATTAGAATCTGAGCCCCAACCACCAACCTCATTTCACCTCAGACCTTTTCCACACATTTATTAAAAATGACTTATGTTCCTCTCAGACAATATGCATGGATACATATGTTACGTGCAAAAATGTGATGGAACCTATATTCAGTACACCCATAACACAGTTTTCATTATCTCATAATATTAGCAATTAGTTTTATATATATAATGAAAAATGTCCTCAAGTTATAAATGAGAATGAATTTTAAGTGACTATATAGAGGAATTTTGTGCAATGTGAAAATATGCATGAATACACTGGTGAGATTGACTGATTCTTTTGTCATTTTTTGTATAAAATAAGAGCAATTGCGCTGACCACAACCTTGAGGAGACATTGGTTGATATATTTGAAATGTTAGACTAAAGGCTTGAAAATTAATTTCCAGAATGAAAGAGCACTTTGAAATTGCATACATTTGTCTATCGTAGGACATATACTTAACATCTCCTTATCCTTAAAGGAAGCTTGAATACTTAGTTTAAAAAAAAAATCAATCTTTTTTTTCTGCCAGTCATATCCTTTGTTGAATTTAGTTGGAGTCTCTCTTCATCATGGACTATTGGCCTGTATTCTGCAGGGATTTTGTCTAAAGAAGGTAAAAGTGACAACTGAAACATATTGGCAAAAGTCAATAAGCAAGGTTTAAGGTAAAAAGACATAATGATGATTGCCAAGACTGTTTCATCCTACCTAGCTTTAGTGGCAGCAAGTTAGTCTACATAAGTTCTCCAGCTTTGTTCTGTAATCATCACAGAACTCGATATACCTGGATAGAGGTTTCTCTTTCATAACATCAATGTCAAAGAAAGATGGGATAGATCGCCCTTCAGATGCTTGAGCCTTCTCATTGACTATCAAAAAGAACAGACTGCAGTTTTATACTGGTTTTATTAGTTTAAGATAGCTGAAGTTTATTTATTAATTTAAGATAACTGAAATCAGGTGACAAATCCAGTCCTGACTCTGATGTCTTGATTAATATAAACTCTGGATCTTCACACACCTGGGCTTCCAATACGGAGAATTATTCTTTACCGAGGGAGCACTAGCCAGTAACTTGTAGTTGAACTAACTACAGGTTTTGAAACACAGTATTTTGATTGTAAAACTCCAGGCTTAGAAATAAAGACTTGACAGATCTCATCTAATAGCTCTTAGGTAGATATGCAAAGTACTCTGCAAGCCCAGAAAAAGTGGCTGCTCCACACGAATGACACAAGCTCTCAGTCTTGCAGCAATACCATTGTTTATTGACTAAACTTGTGCCAGGTCTGCATGGACAGATGCATGATTGGATTGATGTTGAAGGAGTAGATGTTTAAAGACATTGAATCTCCATTCCACTGACAAATGATAGCCACTGTTAAGTATTTAGAGATGTGTACATGGGCACAATTTCCATTAAAAGTGAAATCACATTAATTGCTTGGTTTTGCTTCTAGGATATTATATACAGTCCTTAAGAAAAGACCACTATCTCCAGACATAACTATTTTTTTTGCTGATATTTAAGGAATAGAAGGAGATAAGTTAACAAAAAGAAGTTTTAAGAGTTCCTTTAATTCTCATTGCTCTTGTTGTATTTACTTTTATTTTCTAACAGATAGTGTTCAACCTTCTGGCTTAAGTTAAATTTAAAGATGCATTTGAGATTAGTTTTAGGAAAGTAAAGTGCTTAATTTATTTGAACTGATTGCTGATAAAAATCCCTTCAATATCACTTAGTAGGCACTCTAAGTACTTGACGGGCAGAAGTTACAAGTGTTCCCTCAGTACAGCAAGAAGAGGATGGATGCTCTCTGATACTTCTGTCCCACATGCTTCAGTTGACAAGATCCTTGTATTATCTATTTTGCAAGTGGAGTATTCACAGTTACTGTTGTAGGAGCCGTCACTCTTACTTTCTCCCATATCATATTTAAGGAGACTGTTTAAGGTATCCTCTTCCCTCCTCAATTTAAATGTGGAATTAACCATGGTTATTTGTATTTGTGACTGATGCAGAAAAGAGAGAAAAATAAATTGTCCTGTAATATTTTCTACAGGAACTTCTTTGTGATGTGCTATGCAGAAACAGCACCATCAAGTTTTATATAGATGTTATGTGTGCCACCTAAATTTGGATCGTATCTTTCCATACAAAAACCCTGTGAGAGTATATGTACATGAAAACTGGAGGAAAAGAATAATAAGGTTATCCATCAGCCTTTGCACTTTTGATGATAAGGATTCTTTATCTACAGAAAACTGATTTTTACCTAGCTAGCTAAGAAATACTTATAATTCCCGGAAATGTTTCTAATGAACAACTGAACAAGGGTAAATGAAAGGGTAGGGCAGTCAATATGTTCCAGGACTTCCTATTATGCTTACAATCTTTGCTGTTTTATTCCAACGATTTCAATCAATGTGGAAATACAGATGGGTCTAGGCAAATGAAACAAAGAATAAAACAATCTCATAAATGAAATAGTCTATCTCTTACTCCTCTTATAAAAACAATTTAAAAACATGCTTGTCTGAAATATTTGACCATCTGAAATAGTTTGGTATCAATGGAATTATTCAAAAAGTAGCTGGTAAATCATTCTAATTTAGAGAGTTCATAATTTTTTATAGATTGTTTTTCTAGAATTCTGACTGTATTAGTAGTTTGGGTTTGCTCTTCATTCATTCCAGGCCTTGAGTTTTTTCTTTTTTTTTTTTTAATTTTCCTTGTCTTTCTCTTTTTTTCCCCCTTCATTTCTTTCAAGATTATTTATTTATTTATTGAATGTGTTTTGTCACTGAAAAAATGGAAAGTCTTTGTTTCTTGAAAACCTAGAAGAATCAGAATTATTCAAAACTAAATGTAAGGAAGATCACTCAACTTCCATTAAAAAAAAAGTTCTCAAAAATTTAAAATTTTCCCTAGGATATCCATTTTTTAAATATCACATTTGTTTTTCTCTTCAGCTTTTGGACAAGGTATTGACAACATTTATTATTTAGAAAAAATTATTTATTTATTTACACATATAAATATAAAGGTAGTGCCTGTAACTGAAAACAGAAAATAATGTGCTGAAGGGTAACTTAAAAATTAACATGGGCCATAGTTTAGATCTAAAAACAGGCAATCATAAAGATTGATTTAGTTTCCCTCTACAGATGTGACAGTCTGTGCAATCTGCCTTATTTAGAGATGAGAAAGTACATGATGCCAAGCACAGGTGAGTTTTACACTGGGGAGAAGCAGGGGGAACTGGCATTTGGCTCCACATGCCCCTCTGTGCCTGTGACTGCCCTCAGTACTGAGATGCCGAAGGGAATGTGGCTACAGCTGTGCCCATTCTGAGTTCCCCCAGCGTAGTTAAAGGGATGTGAAGCTCATGTTGACTTGGTATTCACTGTACGGCTAGTTGAAATCCCCCAGCTTTGGAAAGGGAGCACATAATCTAGGATGTCTGTAGCTATTCCCCATTTGCCTCTCTACCATCTTCTGCAGCAAACTGCTAACCCATTCGGTGGCACAAAGGAGCAGGTGGCAGCTATCTAATGCCTTGCTCTGAAGTCACATGGATGCATTTCTCCTGCATGCAGACACCCCAGGGTCTTCTGTCTTTAACACAGGCCCATCTGCTCCTCTCCACCACACATGCTGGAGAGGATACTAGTGCACTAAAACAAATGATACACATACCTGGGACCAAAACATCAGCTAAGATAAACCATTTGAAGCAAACAGGACTGGGGTCTTCAGCAACACTTTTAGGATCTGTACCAGGTCATGAACACAGTCTTAACAGCGCTAGCAATGGATGAATTTTTTTGAATTATTTAATTGATGCTTTTATGATTTTCTTGGAGATACATTGTACATGCCAGTGCCACTGAACTGCACTCTCTCTGAGCTTTCAGTTTCTTGTTCAAATGAACTCTTTATTCTGTGCACTCTCTGTGCATGGCTAACCTAAAACTGACTAATGAAATGAGGTGAAATCTGCCAGGTACTCTTCAAATGTAGTAGTATTAATATAAAATACTGCACTTCAACTAATGTATTACAGTGCTCCTTTGCTTTAGATCTGTTTAGGCTTAATTGAAGACAGAAAACAAAGACTAGTATTTAAGTTAGCTCCTCTAGTCTTCCAGGTCATGATCTTGTACTGATGAGCACTGATTTTAGATGGCAATGGGTGCGGCCTCCAGAAAAGAAGCTCACTGTGAGGACTTCATCCCCTGAATTTATCTCCATTATGTCCAGAATATGGGTGTGTGGGCAGAGCCAAACTCTCTTCAGCACCTACAAGAAGGCAAGAGACAGTGAAAGTGCCAAACACAAATCCAGTTTCAATAGATAGAAATGAGATCTGCCTGTATTCTGGACTTTTCCAACAATGCTAAGATGAACCAGTGACATTCCTCTTGGAAGTTCTGAAGGTCACAAACCCACCCTTGTTACCACATGTCTTCCACAAGAAAATGTGAAAGTGGAATAATAGGAAACTTACTGAGTCTCTTGTTAGTATCTGTGATTTTGTTTAATACTTTTTCCATTTCTTATATCTAGACATTTATTGCATCTGAGTTTATCTTTTTCCTTTCTTTCTTCCTTTTCCATTGGAGGAATAATTGCAGTTCTTTTCAAATCTCCTAGGAAATTTTTCAGCTATGTAAAGTTATAACAAGATGTGACATCCAGTCCTAGCTAATCAGTGTTCAACACAGACCCACTACTGCAGCGCAGGGGGTGGCACTTTCAATTTGCCCATGACACTGACCAGGTTTTTAAGGAATAGTGAGTGAAGGGAGAAAATAGCATAAAAATGCTTAAATTTTTATAGAAAAGGTATAACTTTGTAAGAAAGCACTATCATAAATTCCAAAAAAGTGTATCTTAATGATACACTTAGAGTAAATCATTTGCCTTGAGAGACAGGAGGTCTCTGGTGACCTGTATGGCAGCCACAAGAGACTACCAGACTAGCTACTTTCAGCTAAATGTACTCTCATATTAATATTTTAAAATGCCATAATGCCTCTCTGAAAACCTCAGAGGACAGATACATCAATTTGCGAGGTCTTCACTCCAGGAAATAGAAACAGGGATAATCTGCCATTAAAAGAAATAGTTCATTATGCCTGCTTCTTGGGAGCACATAAACTATGTCCCTCACATACTTATGTTGCAAATCCTCACTTTAATGTGAAGGGAAACACCATGCCCCAGAGCTTTATTGTCCCACTGTTTATTAGTACAAAAAGGTTTGTTGTGGTATGAAATCTTAAGCTTGTTGCAGTAATCAATCAGCTTCAAAGAGTCTCTTCTCTGAGCCAGAATCATTACAAATAAATCAATTAAACATAAAGTTTCTATTTTCAGGAGGATCACAATACAGAAAAGCAGAAGTGCATCATAATTAGAGAAGGGGATTTTACTAGATTGGGTCTTCTAATACAAGACCCCTTTGCCTATCTTATATTTTTTCTTGCACGGTGTGATTTATTTTTTATTCTATTTAAATTCAGAATATTTCTCTTTTAGATGCTTATTTCAACATGAGAAGTTATATATTTATGAGAAGAATAAAGACTACTACTTAAAATTTCTCTAGCTGTGAAAGGAATAATACATTAATTTGCACCGTTTTGTTCATTAAGGACATGAAATCAGAGAGGACCAGACTCGCTACCATTACAAAATGGCACATGCAAAACCAATTTATATTTTATTAGTTTATCTGTGAAGGGAGGTACCAGATATTAGGGCATACATGGACTTTTTCTTGAGATTTTCTGCCTTTGTTTAAATATGTTCTTGAGATTTCCCAAAATATTTTAAAAAATCAAGAAAAATAACAGATTTTTCTATTTTGTATTCTATTCTTTTCCATACTATTCACCATTTTAATATCTTCACTCTTCTTCAGTGTTTAAACTGGCTAAACACTGTAATATTTTGTATAGCTGGATATTAATTTATTTTCTGTGAGAGAAAAAGATGCATGGCTTTAAAAAAAAACACATAAAAATTCCTTAAGCTTACTTTGTCAGTGTCAAAGAAGGAGTCTTTTTGTCTTGTAATGGGAGGTGATGTTATGCTGAGATCTATGATAATATCGATTTTCAAATGCATATGGTTATATATGAGTGCTTATTGCAATTCTATATGCCAATGTTCTTCCAGGAGAAAAAAGTATACTTTCAAGTGAGATAAAGCTTCTGCCCTTAAACCTCTGCTAATGTTGTACACGTTGGAAGTTACATTACAGAGGAGGCAAAGAAATACAGCGGAGAATGGATGGTCTTTGAGGGAAACACTCATGTGGATCATTACAGACACTTCCTCTTCCTGGCACATAACCATGCTGTGGATGAAGCAGACAATATGGTCATATATGGCTGCTAGGTGTAGTCTTGTTTTCCTGTGTACGTAGCCCAAGATTTTCTGGTTAGAGCCTCAGGTCTGATGTATAATAGTAGAACAGAACAGTGCTCCAAGAACCAGACTGAAGGCTTTCTGAATCAGGTGACTAAATAAATTGATCATTTTTGTTTGATTTTTGGTGCAGATTAACTTCAATTTAGACAATTTTCTCCATGAACAAAATCAAAACACATCTTCTATTTTGGATCTGCTCAAATGAAATTGGCATGTTTATTTACTGAACTGTTGCCAAACATTTTGTTCCAAGAAAACAACCAGGTGCATTTTTGTCTGAGCACATAGTGTTGAGGAAATTGCAGCCTGTGCTTATAGGCTGAGTTTCTTGAAAAGTTAAATCTTCCATTGCAAAAAGAATTTTTTTTCCTGAATAATGTTCTATTTCAGCTCACATCTCTGCTGGTGCATCATAGGAGATAACTTTTGCCTTGATGGCAAAAGGGACAAACTGACTCAACTGCAGCATTCATTCATCACACTTAGAAGGGATGATTAGTTTTCAACTAATAATTCCTTCCAAAACATCATTTTTAAGCCTACATAAATGTGATTCATCCTTTAGTGTTGTTCACATCTCTCCATTGGCTATAGAGGGAGATCAGAATAAGTAGGTTTTTCAGTCTAACTGCTCAGCTAGTTCCTAGTGTTCTGTGGAATGAATCAGGACTGAACAGACAGATCTTGGACTTCTTCATTTGTCACGTTGTCTCCAGTCAGATAAATTCCAGTTCAGTTGTGTTCTGTATATAACAAAATAAAAACCCAGGTCATCAATACAATGTGGATGATCAGGCACAGAGCAGAGCATCCATTCAAATTCACTTTGGGACATTCTTAGAATTTTATCCCACATTTTTTCAGAGAGAACAGCCAATCCACTTTCATAATATATTTAATTTATGCAAAATATAATCTTGTAAATATAGTCTTTACAGAAAAAAATCCTGTATAGAAAGTAAAAAAAAAAAAAAAAATCATCTCCTTATCTCCTTGCATTTTGGTAGATAATTATCAAAGGAAATCAGTCTATTTTTAGTTATCCCCTCTTTGGAGGATCACATTCATGCCCTGGAATCCTATGTGTTGGACCACATGGCTGGGAAACATCCATCTTTGGACCTCTCTAGGCTAGATATGTCAAAGCCCTGAGCAAACTGGTCTGTGTTCAGTATTGAACCTGCTTGATTAAGGGGGTGGGACCACTCAAAGTCCCTTCCAGCCAGAAAGTGTCAGCAACCTGAGAGTTCTAGCACCCCATAAAAGAAACTCCACAATGACATCCAGGATAATTCCAGGAATCCTACTCAAAGTGCCCATCTGAATTTCTTCTTTTTTAGACTTCTGCTTTGCTGTTTTAAGTGAGAGAAGGTCGCTTACTGTGAATAAAAAGACTGCTATGAATTAGAACAGTCAATCAATCAATTAATCAGTTCTGCAATGATGAAGATTAGAAACAAAGAAAGATGAGGCAATATTTGTGCAAAACATATGTATCATGTAAAGAGCAAAAAAATATTTAATCTTCTTAAAGCTACTACCATTTATCAGTTTATCTAGTCATGTATCCATGATTGCAATACTTGTAAAATGGCACTGGTGTAAATAGCTGGCCCCAGAGGGCTTTCAATACTAGTGACGTCAAAGAATTAATTTGCAGATATGAAATTAAGGTTTTATTCCAAGGCAAAAGGAGAATAAAAGAACATATTGGTAAATCTGTGCAAAAGGAACCAGCATCAGTAAAATTATCTTTCCTTTTGAAAAACAAAACCTGCTAAAACCCTTCAGTAATATCCTTTGGTTTCTTGATACATAATACACTGTGCATATGGTGAAATGTCAAAGTGCTCTTCCAGACCCACAAAAGAAACAAAGGTATAGAAAAACCATTTAATATAACACTAATACTTCCAGAGGGGTAGCACTAATTCTGTCACTCTATTCAGAGAAAAGTATGAAGCATTCAGCTACATTTTCTTTTGAGTTACCAGATGGTCCTTCTAAGAGAGAAAAAATATCCTCTATGAATTGGTAGCGTACTTGCTCTATTTGCTTACATCTCCAAGATAAGGTTGCCTCAGAACCTCTAATTGTTATAAAACACCTGCTCTGATAATAAACAAAACAAGTTGGGGACAGAAAGAATGTAGTCTTGTGATCATGTTAGAAGGCTTGTTGAACAAGCTTTATCTGAAAGCTTGAAAGGCTTCCACAGATGTATCAGCTTTGGAATGTTGGATCTTCTGACCCCATCACTGCAAAAAATCATCTCTATGAAACTGAGTGATAATAGAGTATTTTATTAACAAATGGAAGTTTCCACGTACCATTCAGGGACAGGTATTTTATTTATTAATGGTGAACATTTTTTTGCACCTGAAGACTGTACTTAGCAATTATTTTACTTAAGGATTGTACTATGTTTACAATCTGGAAACTCCTATTTCCAGACATCTGAAGTACATACCTTGTTTGTGTGTCTATGAACTAAGATCTGTATTTCTAGAATAAATGCTTAATTCTTAGTGATGATTTTGACAGTGCTGATGAAGTTTTGCTAAACTTTCTAGAACACTCTGAGAACTACCCAGTAGATTAGTGTTAATTTAGACAAATTCAGTGTGGACATTATGGCCTTCACTAATTGTCCTGGCAAAACCTCCATATTTTGCTGTCTTCTGAGACTGGTGATAAGACTTTTTGCTAAGTATACTTCAATCAAACATAATGTAACTCTGAATCACTACATAGCAGAACACAGAATAAATACTACTTTTTGATCCTTCAGGTCTTGCCTGTGAAGATAAGTGTATCTCTAACTTTGCTATGTGCATTTTACCACTTTTGATTATATGGATTTCAAGTGTATTACAGTCAGGGAAAAACCTTCAATTGATTTCTAATGCTTTTAAATCAATCTCAATCAAATTACAAGTAAAATGAAACGTTTTGCTTAGAAATAGTAGTTCAGTCTTGTATCCCAATATCTTTACAGACTGAGGGAGCTGGATTAATTCAGTCTGGAGAAGGGAAGGCTCTGGGGAGACCTCACTGTGGCTTTCCAGTATTTAAAGGGAGACTATAAACATGAGGGTGACCAACTTTTGTAGTGATAGGACAACAGGGAATGATTTTAAACTGAAGGAAGGGAGATTAAGATTAGATACTGGGGGAAATTTTTTACTGAGAAAGTGGTGAGGTGCTGGAACAGGCTGCTCAAAGAAGCTGTGGATGCCCTGTCCCTGGAAGTTTGCAAGACCGGGCTGGATGGGGCCCTGGGCAACCTGATCCCGTGCCTGATCTTGTGATTGGCAATCCTTCCTATGTCAGGGGATTGGACCTAGATGATCCCTGAGATCCATTCCAACCCAAGCCATTCTATGATCCTATTACATGCCAGAGAACCTTGCATTTCACCAACATTTCAAGACACTTCTGCCTCTGATCTGTTGACTCTGGTGTTGTACCCAGCCCATGTATCTCAAAAAGGCACTCACTTTCACTGAGTGATAGGCAGAGAAGCACGGGCACTTGTTACAGTGCTTCAGGTACCCCAGACTAGAATTTGCTGTGCTTAAGTCAAGGAATGCTGACTGGTAACTATTACTCAAATATCTTGAATTCCAGTTGACTTAACAAAAACTGAGCACTTAAAAGTATTTATCATATTCAAAATAAAAAGGCAATTTTTTAAAAGACATGAATGAAGGGAAAAGGAAATTGTACATAAATTACTTACAGAAAGATTAGATCAGAAGGTCCTTTATTCTATCAGTCATCTGATTAGCTGTTTTCTTTCTGGAACAACCTTGCCATGGCTCTCCAGTCAGCAAAATGTCTTAGAAAGTGCATTGTAGCACTAACAGCCAAAACACATTTTCATACTTTCTAGATCTAAGGCCTCCTTAGTCTTTCTCTCTGTATATTTTTCTGAATTCCTGTTTTATTGGCTCTTAATTAGCATAAAGTGTCTTCCCTTTCCATGTATATGTTTATGTTTCTCTCTGCTTATTTTTTTTTGTTTGTTTTCCCATTTTCTCAATCTGTTAGTAAGCAATTCTCTGTTTAAACAGTGTAAATCTATCAATTTGACATTCTTTCATTTAGCACATGGCTGTAGCTATACATACATACCTGTTAAAATAATCTAGATATTAAAATGATGCATGATTCAAATCTCTAGATAGGCTAATTCAATATTGCTTAAAGTTTTGTGTTAACTGAGACAGTACTTATTGGCAGATGAACACTTTGAAGTGAGAATTGAATTGGCATGACCAATCCACGAACTATCCTCATAGCCATACTGTGATAACCACCTATATTCTACAGCAATCTAAAGATGCATTAATAAAAACTAGATCTGAACAATATTCTTTTAATACTACAATCCAATTAGATATTTTAATAGTATCTTAATAATATCTTGATACAGGCAGACTCTTCAACTGCAGTCATCAAAACTCAGCAACTTTTTATCTAACAAGTTAGAAAGTTTGATTTTTTTGACACTATCTGGAGTAAATAAATGCACAACAGGAAAGATCCCTAAGGGCCACATCGTTGTGAAATCTTTATTTCTTGTGGAATAAAGGGTTCTTAGTGTTTGTAAAAGTATCAACATTTGGTGCACAACATGAAAAGGAAAAGGTGGATCATTTGGCACTGTATTGTTCGCTGCCCTGACAGCCTATGGAAAAATAATAGAGATGTTTCTAAAAGGGCTTGTGGCAAGGGGCCAAGTGTTGACATTTGTCACACAGCTGGACCTACCACTTAACCCAATGAAGTTCTGTATGAACTTCAGTACAGGGTATGAATCTATCTGTTTACTGTATATTCATTTTAATAATCTGGTTGACCTTGTACTTTCTAATGTTTGAATAAAATCTATTTGACTCCCTGAAAAGCTAAGCTTGACACTGACACATCATGAAGTTTGGTAGTATTCAGAGCTGTCTTCTTTTTGCTGTGTATAATGGTCCTATTCTTCACCATTCATGAATTATGTAGATCAATACATACTCATGCCAGGAAAACCTTTCTAGCACCCCACACAGTCATGTATTTTGTATGTGTATTGATATATGTTATTGTGATGCTCTCAGAAATATTTCAGAGAAATACTAGAATGTTAATAGGACGGTTTTTGTTTGTTTCCATCTGTAATCTCAGATGAAGTAATCGTTATGAATGCAACTGTGCAGAGATTGAGAAGTTGTTCTTTCTGCTATGTTAATAGCCCTTACCTCTCTAGAAATGCTAATTCATGTTTGCTAGGCTTCAAGCAGGCATTTTCTGAAGTTGATGGAAATGATAATCCTTTGAACAGATGCTCCCCTGAGTAACATAGCATGGAAACTTCATTGGAAAACTTATGAACTCACCTACATAAATGAAATGTCTTGTAGGCATAAAACCATATATAAAATGTGAAAACATTAAGTATGCATACTTAACTATCATAATGTTAACACAACTGAATAGATTGAATACTCACATTTACTGATTTTTCTTTGTGTGAGAACTCAAGTACTCAAACACTTATTATTTCATGGAGCAGAGGGCACACAGTCCTCCAGAGCTGTCTTTAAGGTACCTTATAACACATTTGCAATTTTTTGGTCTCTAAGTATTTTTTCTTCAGTTCAAAACACTTGGAAGTTTCATCATGTCTCCCAAAGCCTGTAAGTATCAATTTATAAGTGATTTTATTTGTTTTCAATGTAGCACTTCATTAAAAGGGGACAACACCCGCGTATGAATCTAACACTGATTATTAGCCATTTTCACGTGTACAATCACAGAATAAACCAACCACCATCACTACTGAATCACAGTCCTGCCTCTCTCTTTCTCTCTTTTAAGCTTTAAAGTTTCAGGAAATCACTACTGGAACACTTTCCTTCATGCTTTCATACCTGTCATATTACATCAAGATCACTTATTAAAGGCAGCTGTGCACTAGTGAAAATCAAAGCAGTACCAGGACTGGCTGAGAGGGCTGCCAATCCCTTAGAAGATCCAGGCTCATCAGCCTTTGCATGAAGATCCGTAAGTGCGTCTAGTTATTTTATGATTTCACACATAAAATTTCTGTAAACAGAGACAGTTACATGCTCTAGCAAATATTTTAATGTTTAGGGCATGAAAAGAGGAACTATTTTAAGAAAAACACAGTTATTCTAACAAAACTTAAATCTCATAGAAAATCAAAATTTTGACCTATTTGCATAGGTTATTGTTTGTAAAATGTGTAAGCATGTCATAAATACTCAGTACACCTCCTAGCCATTATAAGATTTGATCTCAAGCAGCTAATAATATCACAAAACAGCAATAGTCTGTACAGTAATGCACATCTCAAATAGGCAAAAATATGTTTATATTGCAATTTATTATCTAAGATAACGATGAAAAGTTATTTCACAATGTGACTTGGGATAAAAAGACAGATGACATTCACTTTGTCCCCTCTGATGATCATTCTTATATGTTTTTTTCATGTCTCTTACACTAAGCACTGTTTCAGTTCAGAAGAATGTAAAATTATATTTATGAGCTAGACACAGGCTACTATTAGTAATTCACCTGAGTCCAGTTTAAACATTCTACCTCCTCAGTCCTGACACTTTATACTTCTACAATTGGACTTCTCCCAAGGGCATTCTACCACACGGCAATGATGCAAGGCACCTATTTTCGGAAACAAAATAAGACTACTCTAGTATGAACAAAGAAAGCGGTGCTATTTCTAGAAATGTTCCATATGTCTTATTATTTTTCTATAGAATTTCACCATGATTTTTGACCTTGCTTTCATGCAAGGTCAAAAAAGGTTTTTTTGATGAAATAACATACAATTCCTTCATTTCTTTTTCAGTGGTGTAAGCAATTGTTCATTGCAATTAGAATTTATGCTCCAGCTGAATAAAAAATTTTAGTCTAATACCTAGTATCACAGCAAACAGAGATAATTACTCATTTTCCATTCTCCAGCAGTCAGGTGAGCTTCCCACTCACTGTTTCTGTTTTTCAGCTTTCTGGCCTTATAGGTCTCTTTATCCTCTCTCTAAGATAGCCTGGATCTTCTTTCCTTTAAGGGAGAGCCAGCAGAGGAAAAAATATTTAAGATTCTGTCCTCTGGAGTTTTGAGTCTCCTTCATGGCTTCTTTTCACTTCCCTAGTGATATTCTATTTTTTTTTTTTTCCCAGCAGCTCTTAGTACGTATAAGTAAGTGCAGCTTTTCTTCTCCTTGTTTATTAACCAATGCAAGGGAGCAACCTTCTTAAAAGGGAGACTTCTGTGATAGTGGCCAGAGTATATTACTGAGTAAAAATTATTAGCCTCTGACATACAGGAGGTCAGTACAAATGATCTATTAGTCCCCCTGGACATAAGCTTTATAAGCTTTATAATTTATACGTTTTATAATTTTAACACTAATTATAAATAAACCTCAACCACTATGTTTCACACTATTTCAGTGTTGTGTAGTTAATTAAATCATTTAAATGAGGCCTACAATATAGATTCAAAAGAAGTTATTACACCTTTTTTTGTACGCCCATCCACAACTTCTATAGAACAAAAAAAATTTGAACTATAATCATGTTCAAATAGCATGTATAAGGAAAGCTGCATATTGGGCTACGTTAGGAGAAATGTAGGTAGCAGACTGAATGGCAGAGTTGCTCACATTTGTTCAGTACTTGTGAGCTCATGCCTGGAACACAGTGCCCAGATTTGGGCCTCTCAGATTAAGAGGATTTAAGGGAAAATGAGCAGAATCCAGTGGAGTGCTCCCAGCATGGCTGAGGTCCTGTGATTTGAGGTTAGGCCCCATTTGGAGTATTGTATCCATGTCTGGGGCCTCCAACACAATGTGGGACGTATGGAGAAAGTCCAGAGGAGGTCCAAGAAGATGATCAGGGGTGGGAGGACCTCTCCTATGAAGACAGTCTGAAAGAACTGGGTTTGTTCAGCATGGAAAAGAGAAGGCTGTGGGGAGACCTCATTGTGGCCTTCTATTATTTAAAGGGAGTTTATAAACATGAGGGAAATCAACTTTTTACATGGGTAGATAGTGATAGGACAAGAGGGAAAGGTTTTAAAGTAAAGGAAGGGAGATTTAGATGTCAGGGAATTGTTTTACTGAGATAGTGGTGAGGTGCTGGAACAGGCTGCCAGAAAGGCTGTGGATGCCCCATCCCTGAAGGTGTTTAAGGCCAAGCTGGATGCAGCCCTAGGCAATCTGATCTAGTACTTAATTGAGCAGCTGGGCAAACCTGCCTGTGTCAGAAGCGTTGGAACTTGATGATCCTTGAGGTCTCTTCAAGCCATTCTATGATTCTATAATTCTATGATTCTGTGAACTCAGAAACACTGCGCTGTTCCCTACAATAGGTAAAAGTATAGGTATTTATTTCTGATGTAAAAATGTTTTTAATTACAAAGGTAATTTATAGGCCAAATGAATCATAATTCAGCTACTGCATTTGGAAGATTCTGGGCCTCAAAAATTAGAAGGTAATTTTCTCATTAATACAAGCTCAGTTTTCAAGCTAGTCACTTAAATTTACACATGTGAGACATTCTCAGAGAATAACATAGAATTGTTCTTATTTGTAAGCATCTGTAGATCAGGCCCTAAAGGATATGGATAGGTAGGAGCAAGAGAAGATACAAAATCTTAGCTCTTATAATGTCAACCTTTTACTATGATTTGGCGCACAAAGAATACTACACAAAGCAACTGCAAATAGGAAAATGTGTCAATGCGTAGTAAGATTTCTGTGTCAAAACAACATCAAAACATTCAAAGGAGCCATTTATGATGTCAGTGAAAGAACTACAATGCTACTAATTCACATTGCTTCTCTTTTTCTTACTTAATTGTTTATATTCTTTAAGGGAACACAGCTTTCTCAATAGATGGTGATGCCTTGGAACAATTTAATATCAGCTACTGATATAACCTCCTACTCCCCCCTAAAAGGCCAAATACATGTAATATACATATTTCATAAATGCAGTTTAAACCTGTGAAGTGCTATGTGTTACATCTCATGTTGTCTTCCAGAAACATCAAATCACAAGAAAGCAGGTCCGTTTAAAAAAGTACTCTGTAGGAAGCCTGATTGTATTTTGAATCACAACTCATAGCCTGCAGGAAGAACATCAAGATACAGCCAGAGTCAAAACAAAAGAAGTCAACATTTTACTGTAACTAAGACAATTAACTTTTTACTTCAGTCTTTGAGTCAGATTGAGTATTTTCTGACAACACTTCAGAACATACACAAAAATTTATATATTTATCAAGTTATTAATATTTCATTTTTACTTTCTTTTCATAGCAGATATAAAAACTGTTACAGTTTAAATCATAATCTAACACAGTTTTAAGGTAATTAAAATGCAGGATTGTGATTTTGAGAATATCCTACATATTACATAAAATATATTTGCTAGTGGCTTCAGAGGAGTTGACTTAAGGAAAAATACCCTAATATATATTATTACTGAATGCTTCGGTCGTTCTGCTATGTCTGACAATATTAGAAATATACTTGGCCAATCAATATGTAATGGTTAATATTTTTCCAAATGTATTACAAGCCTTACAGTTAATAAGCAACAATTCAAATTAACTGTAGAAACTGAACATTTTAATTCCTAGCTCCCATCAGGAATAGAAATATTTTTCTTCCCTACAAATATAGGCAATATTTTTTTTTTGTGATGACTATAAACCAGTTTAGATGATAAAAAACCAGCAGGTTTCGTAGCAGTCTTGCTCATAGCTTTTGGTTTATTATATCCTGCTTATCTGTCTCTCCAGCAGTTTCAGCTGAGTGGTTTTTGTCCATGCTGACTGTTCTGGCTGTTTGAAACACTAGTGACTTCTCCAGGTGATTCTTCCTTCCTCTTTCCTCGCATCGTTCAGACACACACAAAAGCAAAAAGCTGAGAGAATAAATGATCTTGTACCATATTCTGAAGGTCAACAGATACAGGATTGTAAGCCCAGTTGAGAAAAAAATTCCGAAGTCAAGAGCTTTGGTAAAGTGTGCAACAGCACTTTAAATTGAACTTTGGCTCTATTTTAGCGTATATAGAATGGGTTCTGTTAAACTACAGATTTCTGGAAGAGAATGCTTTTTTTTTTTTTTTTTTTCTTCCCCATAAGCAGCAGTATTAAGAGCCTTGAACTCACATCCATTCTTTTAGCAGTGCTGTCAGAACCTCTTCAAACTGGAACCCCAATGTTTTGAAAAGGCTGTGACTTATGGGGTTACCATTTGGACATTTTAGAAAATTGTTCAAAAACTCATGGATATTTAAGACATATTCCTCTCAGCTGTAACGCTAATGTATTTTTCCTCTTTTCATCTTCAGCTTTTCAAGTTTTTTTTTATCTTTGTTCCAACAAAAATATATGTTATACGTTATTACACTTTAGTGCTCGGGAGTTAGAATTTCATTGTAATCTGTAAAAGCAGTTTCTGAAGGGAACTGTTTGCTTGTTTGATTAAGGAGACATTGCTAAACTGTTTGGATTTGTAAAGCTACAACTAAATAAATTGAACTCTTTTAAGTGTCAGTAGAAATAGGAAGGAAAAGAAGAAGGAAAGCTTATATTATGAATATTGTCAATAAATAAAACTAAATTTCTGCTTAGGTGAAGAATATTTTTTTCAGTTTTTCTTTGAAAATAGATTACAATCTTATTTTTAGACATTGAATTTTGACAAAAAATCTGGTCTTTCCTTGATTTTTAACTGAAAATTGCAATGCAAATTTGAATTAATTCTAGTAATATGTATTTTCAAAGTCATATTTTGAGACTGCAAGTGAGGCATAACAAATGTGGAAAAACTGCACAATGAAAAAAGTTATCTGAATGTTGCAATTATATATTGCATATATTTGAAATATTGAATATTTTTCAAACATTGATATATATTTGAATATATTTGAAATATTGAATATTTTTCAAACATTGCAATATATTGAAATAGAAACAATTAGAACATATTGTAGTAATATTTTATCTGATTCTTTCTTGCATTTCATATTTCTTTGACTGATCAAGATATTTAAGAGCAGTAATCACCAGGACACCTTGTGTATAATGCTCATGTATAAGAAGCATTAACGTAGTATCAAAAATCTATACTGAAAAAATAAGCATACCCACCAAAATTTACTGTGTATTTCTTCCAATTGTTTTCCTGACCATGCATATTACTTTGATGAGTTGTTTTGCACACAAGCATAGACAGAGAAATTAGAACTAATGCTAAAGAATTTAAGTATTTTTCCACATGAAAAGCATTAGAAATATAAAATAATGCTGACTATGTGAATCCCTCATTTATCTGAGGATTTCCAACATTTTTTGTCTTGCTTGTTTGTTTTTTTTTTCCTCCCTCTTTTTGCCCACCTTTATGCTAGGTCTATCTTCAGTACTTCAGGTTTTCTCTTGCTTTGTGTTCTTTATTTCTCAGTCTGTTCTCTTTGAATATCCCTCTAACTTTACACACTCATCTTTTTCTTTAAATAGCTCACTGAACTGTAACTGTGTAGGAATTGATTGGGAGTACATCAATGGGTTGTTGCTCCACAGGGAACTACTGAGGGCCAAGTTATCACTATGCTCTGACACAGCTGGTTCCTGTTGAGTCTGAGACACGGTATAGGTAACATTAGTGTAGAGAAGCAATAAGCAGTGCTGAGACCTTTGCATTTTATGGCTTTTTCTAGTATTAGGGCAACACTAGGTAAAAATACATATATAAACAAAACAAGAAAGAGCACAACAGTGGCTCAACTATCCATTTAAATCACTGCATTACTGAATGAGGTATTTTGCATCATGAGGTCCTAAGGCTACCAGCAGGACTACACTGGTTTGCCTGCTCTGAGGCACCTGTGTGGTTGATAAATTAATGAGTGGCGGAGTATTTTCACACATGCCACCCAAATACAGAAATTATTGCCATTCTTTTATGTAGGCAATTACATCAGTACTTAGTTACAGCAAAAGAACTTAGTGATTCTACTGGAATGGTGAGGAAAAATCTAGCCTTTCCTAGAGAGATGTTATTTTCTACTTTTGTAGAATGTTTTTAGCATAATAAATATAGCATAATATACTATAGCAGAGTATTGTAAGAAATTACAGAAGGTTTTTAGGGAGTTAAGTGGAGAAATAAATAATAATGGTAAGCCCATCCCTCTGTGATTTTCATTATCTAATTTAAAACAATGGGCTGAAGATGGGTTTATTGTATGATCCATTTCTGTTCAAGTGAAAAAATCAAACACAGATTTGTTTTGGCCACCTCCAAAAATTGTCATTAAGATCATTTGCAAAAATGATCTTTATCAAGTTATTACAAAATGGGTGGATAATCTCATATAACACCTATTTAATGAATAAAACAAGCTCTTTTGTTGTAAAAGAGTAGTTGCATTATAGTATATTCTAAGGAGGTGGGAAAAGAATCATGGACAGAGAATAATATCTGAAGATTTCATGAGACTTCTGATTGCACTGAGTACTTCTACCATCACAAAAAAAATCCATTTTTGAAATGAAAGAAAAAAAGATACAGTAAGAAGTATTTTCAAAAATTTTACTAGTGTGATAGATTTTAGTGAAACACTGAGCTAAACACAAGAATGGGAGTAGCTGGCAGAAACCTCATTGGTGTGGACAGAGGTTTATCAGCATTTCCAGATTGCATGTGGAGGATGAGCACTTTTCTTTGGAAGAAGTCACTGGTGTACAAGGTTCTCCTATAAGTATGGGGAGCATGCTTTTTTAGTTACTTATTGGGTAATTTTGGAGGCTTAACTTAAAGCTTATTTTGATTTGCTGTAAATTCTCATTTTTTATTCCTGCTGACGATACAGATGTGTGCTCAGGTAGAGCTCAGCAGGTACACTTTTCTGTGTTTTCCAGCTCATTGATGCTGCTTGAGATACAGAGAGACTCAACAGTAGAGAATGAAAGTGTAGATCCAACCGAGCAAACTAGGCTCATTTTATTTTCAAAACTAATTCTTAATAGTAATGACTAACAAGTTGCAAAGCCTTCCTGCATGAACTTTACTGTCGTCATTGTTTATGCTTGTCTTTCACTATCATTTAGTCTGCACTGTAAATGACTTTCATTAATACTTATGCTCAATATGCAGCCACGTGCCTTTGCAAAATATCGTAAACTGTACTTCCTCTGCTTCATATCAGAGCAAACATACTTGCACAAGGACATTTGTCTTATTCTGGTATTTTAGATCTTCCCTAATGATAGCTATTTGTGCCACTGGAAAAGAATTATTAAAAAATCAGAGATTAACAGAAATTTAATATTAGAAATAAATGATACAACATAAGGCTAGCATAACAAACCTAAAGTGGAAGAAGGAATTTGGTTTTGTTTTCACATTAAATAAGTAGAAAAATAGGGGTTGAAAAAAACAGAAGGAATTCCAGAATATAGTCTGATTTTTCTTTAGAAATGCTCTTGTACATTTACATTTTCTAGCTTTGTAAGGTGCAATTGCGCATGTAAAACAATTTGTTCTGAACATATGGCAGTGGAAGGACAGAAAACCCACCAGAATAATTCTGTGTATCACCAAGGGGATTGTTTGAAATGACATAATGGCTAACACCTATGAAGACAAGAACAAAATGAAAGAATTCTGACAGACCTGGAAAATCCATCATGCTTCTTATGCAGAATAATTAACTTAAGTTACTAGCTTGCAAAAGGTGTCTCTAGATTTTAGTTAAGGTAAAATATTGTGGCTCTTAGGCTGTGAGAATACCATCTATGTAATCAAGTGATTTTTCATTTGTTCAAAACTTCAGCTTTGAAGTCGAACTCAGCTGCGTATCTTTCTACATGTATCTATCCATTCCAGATGTGAGATGAAATTCATTAGGTTAAAGTTAAGCAAACAGCTAACATTTCACTCCAAAATTTAGGGTGAATTTAGGTAAAACAGAGTATGTGGACAGTTCCTGGGTGCTCCAGAGAAAAGCCCAGGTCCATAGTTCAAATTTTCTTCTGCATGTCCTGGACCAAACTGGTATTTTATACCAATTGGTAGACATTGCACTAAAGTGCTTCAATTCCATTTTGGCAGCTATATTGTGTAGTGATTCCTAAAGGAAACTGTGACAAATAAGATGGAAAAAGTGGCATCTTAAATTGCCCAAGTTGTTTGGTTAAGTGTTTAAATGCTGAAGTCTAAACATTATTCACAAAGATCTCCATGTCAGCTGAACTGCACCTGCTCAGCTTACAAAAGAAACTTGTTTGGTTGTTTCATTTTGATTTGTTAATGTTCCAATATACTTTATATACAGAGATATACCTCATGAATAATCGCTGTTATCAAGGATAATAATTTTTTATTAAGGATAATAAGATATGCTTAAACAGACATGGACAAAATTCGCATATAACAATTCCTATATACTTGTCCCAAATAAATTTTATTTTGTGGCCTAGCAGAGACAGCTTCCCTGGTTTACTGTATAAATTTAACTTACCTGCATTCAGTCTTACTTACATTGATGTTATTCACAAAATATACAAGACACTGGTAGTATTTGAACAAGCTCACTTGTCATTAAATTTAATGGGAATTGGTGGTACTGAGCACCTTTAAAAGGAGCACGGCAACTCATGGATTAAGGGTCATGTCTCATGACCATTTATAAAAATAAAAAGAATTAAGCAATTTTTTGATTCCCACTTTGGCTAGCAAACATTTAACCAGTTTGGGTTCTATTTTACTGCACGCAAATGAATATTAGAACATTTTTAGTACATAACATTTGAGTAGAACCTCAATCTGGTTTATACTCATATATCATATAGCAGAGAAAAGATACTATTGGAAAGCAATATTAAAGGTGAGTTAAGGCTCTCTGAGCTTGTTGGCAGATGCAGATGTTGCTCCTGGCTCCAAGGAACATGCAGACCAGTTGCTGCATTCTTGCGAAGAATAAGTGGTCACTGTCTTGGTGCCTAAAAAGGAGTGACATCACAGCTGGCAGGAGAAAAGGTAATAGTATGGAATTATATGAGACGCTTCTTCTGCATGAGCAAGTGTGAGTTCTGGCCATCCTTATTGTGGCAACCATACTACCTCTCCCTAACAATGTGAGGTCATAGTACTTCTCTTAAGTAATTCTGTGGGAAAAGGGGGCATCAGACCTGTCATATTTTATCTTATGAGGGTGGTGTTCCAGTAAAAAAAACACTTGAAATCTATCTTTTTACAGGATAAAATTGCAACATTTCTGTAATTCCAGAAAAACTTGAAGACAATTTCTAGTGGCTTAGAAGATAAGTTCATATCCCAAGTGTTTCTATGTCCCAAGTGTCATTCACTAATCCAAAATGCAAAAGCTTTCTCCTTTCATTACAAGTTTGTATGGTACTTAACACTGCAATGGACTGAGGCAGTTTGACATAAATGCTCTCAATCCATTTCATGCACTTTTAAAACATTCCACAATCCAGCTCCTAACAAGCTAAGACAAAATAACTGCTTACTATGCAAGCAGTTCAAAATACAATACAAAATATAACCCAAGTGATAAACTGTGAACAGAACCAAAAGCTGACTCTGAACTCTTATTAAGCAAGCATTATAATTAAAAATCCATGAAAATAAAGAAATGAGCTGCCTATAGCCTGTGAGATTTTTGAAAATACAGCTAGTTATATGTCTAGAGAGTTTGTGGACAGTATAGAATTTTTTCTTTCTCTTTTTCAGCTAATTTTTTTCTACTGAGTCAAATGCTGAAGTTTCAGTAAGCCTATGGAGATGACTGTGCTGTGTTTTCCCTTACAATTGCATAGAGCATACTGCAGTTTCCTACCATAAAGTAATCTATGATATGAATCTTCTCTGAAAAGAAAAGTGTTAGTCTCTAGGGATTGTAATTCTTGTAACTGTCAAGAAGTTTAAAATGTTTCTTAGATGAAAGCAGATGTTCACATACACTTGAGGATGGTTGAATTTTGATGGATTAAAATGTGTATTTTTACACTTTTCTGAAAAAAAAAAAGTATGTATGAGTGAGGGTGTGTGGAGTTTATGTGCTGTGCTCTCATTAAGAAACCATAGCCTAAAAATTGTGAAGTCCAGCACTGATTCAGGTTTTACAAAATTTTTAAAATATTTAAATAGAAACACTTTGAATGCTGCAGCATTGTGGGCCTAATTCTTTTTTCTTTGATACATTGCCCATAACATAGAATAAGCAATTAGATCATTTATTTTAATCATATGAATAAATAATAACATGTAAATCTTTCAATTTACTGCAACTTCTGTGGCAGAATATGTCACTTTAAACTTCATGTTACTTACAGCTCAAGGTTAGTAGTCTTCTATACTCTTTTTCAAAATATTGCCTGTTTTCCTTTTGCAAATCTTCCTGGTCTTCCTTATTTCAGAAAGTTTTAATTTTTTTTGATTCGTGCTAATCAATGCTTTGTTTTTACTTCTGACTATACTACATCCTATCCTTTCTAACAAAACTCATATGGTTTCCTAAGAGGTCTTAGCCCTGTCTCAAATTGTACGTTATTCAGTGTTTCTTGATGCTACTGCTTTGCAAAGACAAGTATCATACAAAGGTTTAATTGTTCCATACTATCCTATATATTAATCATTTTTTACTTTTTTTTAATAAAGAGGTGTGGGAAAAAAGTGGTCTATTGTTATTGTTATAGCATAGTTACATTTTGTACCTTTAGCAAGCACTAGTCCTTTCATGCATGCAGGTCTTTTTTGCCCTGATTACACTGGCTTTTCTTAAGAGAAATTTTGAAATTTGTTTGGTGTTACTAAACTGCGTTGAAAACAGAGAATTTAAATGCAAGAACTGTACAATAATTCATCTTGCCAAAATGTGATGTCCATTCATGTTACGGATGAATAAAACGTTGTGAAGTATATAGTTCATGCAAAAAAAAAAAAGGAAAAATATTTCTCAGTGCTTCTACTGAATCCTGACTTTCTTAAAAACACTGTAACTGCATCCATCTCACCCATCACAGGAGCTTATTCTGAAACCTTTTTCTTTCCCTGATGTTAGAATCAAAATATTTTTTTTTTGACCCTTGTTTAACTGGCATCATAAAGCTTTTAATAAATCCAGCTGTTTTATTCCCAAAGCATACTCAAAAGATCTAAAACTTAATAATAGTTTATGTCAAAATCCTGAACTAATTAAATTTGAAATCAATAAAAATTACCCTGAAATTTTTATTGGAACTCCATCCAAACATTTTTCAATGGAGAAAACCTGCTTCTGGAAAGTAATTGTTTTTTGACTTGTATCCATGTTTAGTTCCCTCCATGGTATGTAGCATTAAATTGTCCCAAGAAAAAGAGAAAACGAGAGCTTATCTGTTTAGTAAAGACTAAATTTGGATCCATAAATGAACACTATCATAATATATGTGTTGATATTTTCAACATTTTAATAGAAATACTAGTCTCTGGACAAGAAGAGGAGTCTCAGTTGATGTTCTCAGCATTTGTTTCATTCTGCTGTCGTTCATCTCTATGTTGTTATTGTACATGACAATGATTGCACCTGAGCAGAAAGTGAATAAGCCTTCCTCAGTTGTTGGAGTCCAGAAGTGCAAGGATTACTTCTATGATGCAGTTATTATGGTCATCCAGGCAGGTGAAGTGAGAGACTGGATGTGGGAGTAATGTAATTTGACAGCTCTTTTTCCTCTTATAAGCTTCAGTGAGATACAGAAGGTCTAGGGTGTAATGGTGGAGCCATTCCATCTTTACTGAAAATATTGGGAGAGGGGAAACTTGAGGTGACAGATTTAAAAATTGTGTCAATTAACTAGTAGGCTTGGCATAAAAATCATACAGATGGAAAGATACCTAAAATACTATCATCTTAGGAGATGTTCATTTTGATGTTTCAAGAAGATACAAGGCATTTCAGAGCAAAAGATTACAATGTTAATTAAGGAGAGTGTTTCCAAGCAGAGTTAAACAGAAGAGCAGAAAAATATATGTCTTCATCAGGTGATGCCATTAGTTGAAATGATCTCTGACATTCATTAAAAGCATTGTTTGAGGAACTTGGATATTTGCAGTCAGAAAAAGAAATTGAAATGGCCTTCAGTAGGATATTTAAAAACAGAAACCAGAGCAGTCCATGAATAAATGGCTTACAATTCTCTGTAATTTTCTGATTTAAGACAAGAAAGATATATTGACTCAGAACTCCAGGGAACGTGGTATTAATAGCCATAGTGGGACTGAAGTATTGTTAGCTGAAATAAGAAATAAAAGACTACAAAGATCACAAAAGAAGTATAAGAATTTTTTTTTTCAGCACTCTGAGAAAAGTTATATTGAATTATTTGAAGAAACTCACTTCTACAGTGGACTTCCCTTTATTTTTGGACAAGAGAATTTGTTTTCTTTTTCAGTCACTTTTCTGTGAAAACTCAGTAAATCTACTTCTTTCTTTCTAGACATTGGCAGGAGAAATCCACAGCCCTGTAAAACGCTTGAGTACAAACATCAGAGTACCACATTAGAGCATTTGTGCTGGGTGGATAAACGTATGGGTAGATGGATGGGTGTTTTACACAGACATTAAAAATAATTCAGTATACATTTTGTTTACTTGTAGGCAATACAGAAGTTGGTAAGCAAAGTGAGCTGATTATTAAAAAATGGAAGAATTTAACAACTCTGAAGGATGGACATCTATGAAGGCCACAAAGAGTTCTTCTTGATTACTGATAAGTGTTGGAAGAGAGTCACAAGGAGACAGTATTTTGGGGTAATTCACATCACCCACAGTGCTTCAGCACATAGTATTTTTCTTCTTCAAAAAATTTTATAAGGGTTAGATAATTCTTTCATTGTTCAGACCATTAAGTGGATGATGTGAATCTGAATTGGTTCAGGCAGAAGAGAATGACTTTCTGAGCAGTAGTTTACTTTAAATAATAATAATAAGAGGAATAATAACCTCAAAAAGAAAACAGAATTAACATGTTTCAAAAGAGTAACATAACCTAACAGTCAAGGAAGAGTAAGTCCTGGAGAGAAGTGGGATTTAAAGTACAGTTCCATTCATGTAATTTCGTTTCTGGCTACTAGTAAGCATTTGATCTTTATTTGTTCTTGTAAATACCCTTCTGAAACAGATATCTTTCTGCAACATTTCACCAAGTGTTGCCTATAGAGCCTACATCTTTGCATTAGGGCAAACACTTTATGAAGCTCAGCATCATGGCTTCCAACACAGTAGGTTTGAAATTACTTTTCTGTATACAACTCCAAATCAAATGCTCAGTTTCAGAGCTGGGCTGGTGGTTCAGGTTATTAATTTTATTACATCCTTATCTCCTGTTGTAGTTTACAGGTGAACCAGTAGAATCTTTTATGTTCTGCAATTGCATAATTTGTATGTGCTGATAAAACTATATTATGTTACACTAGTACTACAGCTTCTACTAGTAGTACTATTATTTCCATATAAATGCGTCTCTTTCCTCTGTGTCCTAAATCTAACTCTATCAAAAGCAATTCACTTTCTGTAGTAGAAGAAATGGAAATGAACAAGAGATATGTGTTTCAAAGGTAAGACATAGTTACCACAAAGTATAGTAATGAATAGTTAGTCTATCTAACCACAGCCATTTCATATTACCTATTACACTCCTATAAGCATATTTGCTTTATTGAGTTTTTTGCACTGTGTCAGCAATAATGTCATTTACAGTACCAAACTACTTAACAGTGTACCAGCCTCCCTGTCTGAACTGAGAGTCTTCTGTTACACTTAGCCTGCTGTGTGTTGTTATAAAATGGAAAGTTTCAGTGATAGTTACAAGGTCCAAGCATCAGTTTTCGAATCATCACTACTCAGTCACAACTAATGCTCTGTGTGTAAGTCTCAAAAGCTGGTTCTGAGTCATTTTGCCAAGAAGGCGTGGTGTGAGTACATGTATTTGAAATGTTATGGTCATCTTATGTCCTCTGAGACCTTGTTCCAGAAATGGCCTTAGTACTAAGCTGTGAGAGAAGCCATGGATCTGCCTAAGGCCACCTACACCAGAAGAAGACACCTGTTCTGTGACTTAGTCCGGCACTCCCACATGTTTCGGAAGGTGGAGTAAATGAACCCAACTCCCAGAACAGATAAAGGGAACTGAAATGCCTTTGTAAATAAAGTCTTTTTATCTAGATGTTTTACATACAGTACTTAAACATACTTAAATTAAGACGCGTTCTTTACTTTGAAAGTCTACTTTAGAAAGATCACAAGTGTAGGAAAGTTAAGATCTTTTTTCATCATTTTGTCACTTGTTGAGGACCGTAAAATTCAGTAAGTTCAGAAGGTATGGATCTATTTCAAGTTAAAATCTTCTGAGTCATCAAAGTACTATTTTTAATTATGGTACACACTGACCCCTTCATCATGACCACTGAGTACTTCTCCTCAGCAACAGCTATTCAAAAATATCCTAGTCCTTTTCAAGAGTATGAAATTTCACATCTCCATGAAAGTCTCCTGATGCAATCCTCAAATACATTGCAGTAAAAAATTATTTACACATTATTAACATATTACAATTCAGGCTAATGGACTAATCTGTTCTTCTAGTTTACACTTTTCAGGAGGGAATCTGTGGTTTCAGAAACTGCTCTAAAATGTGCAGTTTAACTTTCTTGCTATCAGTTTACCAAATCCTTATGTATCATTCAGAAATATGAAAAAAAGACATCTAATCTTCTTGATCATTTCCAGTATGCAGAAAGTATCGTAGAATGGTCTATGATATCTAGGTATGAGTATCTAGTGTTCAAAAGAGTGAAGATGATACAAGATGAATTATGAGGTACCATTAAAACAGTTGGAATGTGTTCTCTAGCGACAGAGAAATATATATTTATAAAAAACTTTACTGACATATATTAGAAACATAAGTCATTTGGGAAATAGATAAAGGACATATGAAGATAGTTTAACATGTGAGCTTATTAAAACATCTGCATATGTATATAAGTAAATACATGCATGAAAGTAAAGCAATGTCTAGGGCAGAGTAATACAATTGTCTGACAACATTCAGCTCTGTGTAGCAATAGGAAATTGTTACATACTATATATTTGTAAAAGTGCTGAGGACTATAAACTTTCAGAATGTGTTTGGTCTGGAGTTCAGCCAGAAAACTGAGGTTTGCCACTCTCCTCTGAAACCTAAAAGAGCATGTGCAATGATTTCTGTGTGGTAAGAGAAAAATCTGGTTAGACACTAAGGCAAAAACACTTTCAATAACCATGGCAGATGGCTCATATTTTTCTATCTCCTTGAACTCAGTCTAGATTTACCATTTCCTTGGTGTTAGCTTTTTGTTCTATTGTTTATAATCAAAGGAAAAATCTTGACTATTAGTGGCAGAGTATTATTTCCTCTAAGGTGTTTCTCAATTGTTTTTGGTGATGAGCAATAGGGTTAATCCAGGGTTTGAGCAGGGAAAGGATAGAGTCTTAAAATAAAAAAAAAATATTTGTGAAATTTCACAACAAACATTATGCTATTTGGAGCTGGATGCTCTGAGTTTTGGAGGAGTGGAAAAAGATGGAATAATTAGCTTACTGCAAAATGGCAAATATTAATTTGCCATCACAAAGGATATGTTTTTGGTTGGTTGGTTGAGTTTACTCATTTGTGGTTTTGTTTTTCTCAGAGAAAACTGACTATTGGCTTTCTCATTTTGTGAAAATACACCTTTCTTTTCTTTTTTTTTCAAATACTTTTGGATTACATTTATATTTTTACTGGGAGAAGAAGAAAGAAAAATTCTGAGCATTAGGTCACATTATGACTTCTGCATTACACATGTGATTACATATTCTTGGTAGTCAGTGGCTTGTTATGATCTTTTCCCTACCTGACATCTGCTTTAACACTGGAATTTGAAATCTTTCAGACTTCTAAAACTTGCTCTGTCTCCCCAGACAAATAGATGTATGTATCAATATTTTCTATTACCACCTATACCACCATTTCCACAGAATTATCTGCAGGTTATGTTGTTCTGATCATATGTTTGGAATCTGTGGTCCCCTTTTCATGTAATGTGATGTCTCCATCTTTGGATAGCTCACACTGAAGCAAAATACCAAGCAATGTCTCCTACTACTTAACTACCTAGAATATCTCTTATTATAATTACATTACAATGTTTCATGATCCTTCCTCCTCAAAAAAAATATATATATTTCATGTTTTCTGTTATACTCTCATGAAGTGATTATTGTCTTTTTCAATACACAGTTCTGCTGACTGCTCTTCATATGAGCAGTTCAGGATTGCAAGTTTTGCTTTCTGATAAGAAAATCTGTGGTTTGAAAATACTTATGGCAGAACTATATTTTTTTCAGAAAAAGAAGGCCCTATTAACAATTTTGCCTTCTTTGGGCCTGCTGTCTGATTTAAAAGTCTTATGAAATAGCTGAGTGGAAATTGTGGCTGTGCAGACATAAAAGTCACTTCTAGTGGGAATGCATGGGCACATGGCACTTTTTGAAAGAAATGAGTCCGATTTTCCTGTCACAACATCTTCCAGGGTTCACCTCTTCCTTTCATGTATTCATGTTTTATGACAAGTTCTGCCCTTGAGCCTCTACACAAGAAAACTATGACAGTAGTTACTTCAATCTGAAATATACATGGAAGACATTTGCTAGTAAAGAACTACCACCTCATACTGCCATGAGCCCCCGTTGCTATGAATGTTGCACTGCAGAGATGTAGAACAATAGACAATGAAAACAAACTAAAAGGTCACCTAGTGTGGATTTCTGTAATTCCTTTTCCTCTATACACAGTGGTTGCCTAATAGCTGACCATCAGTGCTTAACTCCACAAGGTAATACTAAAGCAAAATCCTTATTTCTAGACATGCACACACACAAAACAAATTTGTATGTCATTTCTTGTTATACGGCTTCAGGCATAGCTGCCTTTGGCTATCACTGACAAAGCTCTTTGGATCTGAACGAGATATCAGTTGTGCAGTAGTCAGATAATTGTCCAATTTAAGAGGAGATACAACAGTTACATGAAAAGGGGGTGCTACTCTTTTCACATTACTCTCATCAGGAGCTTTGATTTTGACTGCAGAAGGGACAAAATGCCATCTATGCATCAACAACAACACCTTTAGTGTAAACAGCTATAATCTTTCCCTCCTACTCAAAAAAGGTAAAAAAAAAAAGTAAAAGGAGAAAGAAAGAGAAAGAGAGAGAGAGGGAAGAGTATAAAGGGAAAAAAGAGAAAGAAAAAAAGAGAAAGGAATAAAAGAGAAAGTGATAAAAGAGAAAGATAAAGGGGGAAGTTGAAAAGAAGGAAGAGCTAAATAAGGAGAAAAAAAGAGGGATCTTCAACATAGCCAGTTTCTGTCACCAGCTATCACCACTGCCCTAATAAAAAAAATAAAGAGTAAGAAACAGATTTAGAATATTGTGAATTTGAACTTTTAATTTCAGAACAACTCAACTTTTTGAAAACTGAAATGAATAACTATTGCTGGACTAAGGAATCTGGAGTCTGGTGTAAAACTCCCTGAACTCTGTTCAGGCTTCACCTTCAGTAAAAGGAATCTGAATCAGGCCCTAGATGCTGTATACATGGAAGTCTTTGTTGTTTTGGCATCTTATGTTGTTTTCCTGTTTAGCTCTGAATTTCCAGAAATAAAGGATTAAAGATTAGGAACACTACCAAGAAAAAATGGATTTGCAGATGACAAGGATTGTAAATTGTGTCAGTGTGCACTGTAAAGCTGCTCATAGCTCTCACATAAGCTTCAGAGATGTATCTTGCATCTCTAGAAAGGAGGTGTTCTCTGCCACAATTTTAAAAAGAGGCACTTATCAAGCTACGTATTGTTCAGTCACACAAATACTTCTTTTTTTTTTCTCTCACTTCCCAGAAAGATATTTTTGCTCATTCTATTTGAATGATAATGCTATCTAATTCAAAGCTAAGCCCTCAGCAGAGTGATGAGCATCCTATCTGAATGTGGCGCACATGTGTAGTGACTGCACAAAGCATCATTTTCATCTTTGTATGTCCCCTGGATGGTTGCTGTAATCATCCAGCAATATCATTTTCAACAGTAAAAAAGAAGTAGAAGAAACACTTGTAGATTGGTATCTTGCATAAAAAAAGAGAAAAGAGAGAGAGAGACTTGAACCTTCTCTTATATGTGTTGTACATTTTCTACACACACAGATGCAGACACGGACACACACACCAGGCATTGAATGGGCTGTTTGATATTTAATCTGAATACAGCTGTTTAGATATTTGTTTTGTCTGTATCTGAATTTTTCATTAAAAATATGTGGTTAACAGCAGCCAACCTGATTTGCATGTGTGTGTGTCTGATTTGTTCACCGCTATGCCTCCTGTGTCCTACATCTTAATCACATCCAGGCACCCGCCCCATTACATTACCAGAAGGGAAGTGATGGACATCCCTTGACTCTCTTCATGACCCCCTGATAATCCTGTTTCACACACAGGCTCCCTGCTGTATGAAACACAAAAGCTGCCACTGTAGTTCTTTACTTCCAGTCGATATTCTGACAGACTTGATCTAGCAAATTAGTATGCTGTGGTAGGGGCACGACAAAAGACCCTTTTGACACACTCTGAATCGATACAAAGGCCAACAGAGAGCCATTTCACTGTAGTTCTGTTATTTTTCCCCTTTTGATGACCCTTCTTCTTCTTCTTTTTTTTTTAGCTTGCATGACCTTGTCAGATTTAAAAACATAATGTTAGAAAAGTCATCCTTGCACAGGGGAAGAGAAATCTAAACATGCAGAAATACAAGAATGTCAATGTAAAATTAAAATACAGCTGAATCAGAGGAGTAGAGGTTTTCTTCTGTGAATTTGTTTGTCCTTCACACTGCTAAAATCTCTTCATGCTTCTGATATCAGACCAGAGAAGTAAAGAGACTGCTTTGGTCGTGAATACTGCATCACATATTATTATTCTTTTTTATACTTAGGTGAACATCTTAGAGGATTAAAATGGACGTCTAACTCATATTTCTTGGTATCAATGATCTTGTAATAGCCTCTCGTGTCTTACAATTCAAGAAATCGTAGCCACATTTACTCAATTTTCAAGTGCTTATCCCATGAAATTTAACTCAATTTATGCTGATGTTGACCTCACTATGCAAAGAAAAAATACTTTTCAGCATGTACTATGTACAAAAAATCTATTAAAGGCAGCATGATTTATATCTGAACGTTTATCTGTAGACATGACACTTGTTCAAAATTATGATTTACTCTTACAGACACTTCAGATTTAACTGACTTGCACCTTGGAGTTGTATAACTCTGTGCATTTCTCTAGCTCTGTAAGAATTACTCACTTTTTCAGAGTCACTGTCATTTTAATTAGGTTTACTCCTTTACCAATTTAATCACTTTTATGTTGGCCAAACCTATATAATAGTTTTACAGGTTACTCTTTCGGAAACAGAGATAAATAAAGATGATAACTATTGATCTCATAATAGATACTTATGTGTAACTATATCTAGGTACGTATAGATGCTAAGAGCCTTATCATCGTCTTAAATGTGTAATTATGTCATAAGAAGGCCTAATTCTTGTAATTTTCATGCTTTTATGTATTTTTTAAAGAATGATCCATCCTCTTAAAAGGAAAAACAAGCACTCAGATAATCTTTATTTTCTTTTTCAAAGTAACAAACCAAAAAATACCTACTCAAAGCCACTTTCTAAACCTAACCTTCAAATTTTAAATTTTCAAGCTGAAAGAAAACTTAGGCCAATAAAAAACGAGACATTTCCAGTTTTAGAAAGTACTTTACTGTAACTCACAGAGAAACATTTTCCAAAAATACAGGTGCACAATTTACTCCTAGTATTTGCTGTATAGTGCGTACATTTGACCTCTGCCGCACTTCAGCATTTTTCAACACATAAGCCTTGTTTTCTCAAATAGAACTACTATGTAGACACAGGGGATAAAGCATATTGTGTAAGAAATTCAGGCCACTTCAGACAACACAACTTGAGAACAGAGGCAAAATTATACTAGCTGTTCCCATTTCTCTAGCTGTTTTATCTAGTCCAAGATTATCAGATTCAAACACAGCACCCTCCCCACAAGGCCCCCAAAGCCCAAAGGGTGACATACACAGCTAGTAGAAACCAGTGGCCCATGAAAGAACTTTTACCATTTACTCCAACTCTGATCTGTACTGTGAGGACATTTTGATGGGAAATATGTTTCACTGAGACAGAACATTCTGTCCTGAGATAAATATAACAGAAATGTGTATGAAGCAAGAACAAGCTTTAATCTTAGTATAGTATCCATATTCACATGATTTTTATGAGGGCTATATTTGCAGAGCAATATGTTGCATGGTAACTCCAAACCATTAACATGGAATACTGTTAATATGTACAGCACTTCTCTGAAATATATTAATATTCTCCCTTCTAGGAAAAAAAAAAACAGAGTATATAGCAATTATTTTAAAAGAGGTCAGGCTAACAGCTGCAGCATGGCTTCATATCAGCAGTGGCAACAGATGCATCTTGCCAATGGGATTCTCTTTTACGTAAATAGGATGCACTTTCCTTTCTCCTGTTAGATAACAACCAACAAAAAATGAATATGGGTATTTGCCTCAAACTGAGTATCCAAAATATTCTGTGGCAAGAGTATCTCTCAGATAGAGCACTTCTACTGTAGTAGACCTGAGGTACTAGAAATGACTTATTGCTTTTAAGCAGCTTGATATACAATTTCATTTGTTTTGTTTTTTTTTCACCTCAAGCTAAATCTGGGTTTACAAGCAGCTTGCCTTAGAGACTTGCAGAATGACTGGTGTAGGATCCGTAAAGAGGGAAGGAAGATAGGCAAAAGGAAAAGGGGAAGCCCTGGCATCACTTCTTTCAGGACATGTATTTTAGAGCACATTTTGTTGTGCAGAGCTAACAAGGGACAAGCTACCACCCCTCCCCTTGTTCCTTCCTTAGCCTTCTTCCTTGAAATCTGTCTCTAGTGATTTACTCTCACGGGGTAACAGGTACCATCTCTTTTTTTCTTGGCTGTGATTTTGTATCACAAAAACATGACTTCTTGCTTTGTCTTTGACAAATTCTACCACTCCAAATTCTGCCTCCTCCCTTGGGTAGGATAGTGTTATATTTTCTTCCTGTAAGACAGGACCAAGAGCTCCATCATTCAGAGGAGTAAACAAAAAAAATCCCTTAAACTCCCATACAGTTCCATTCTGAGATACAGAGGGCAAGTGGTGTATCAGAGCATTTTCTTAAAAATGCCTTAAATTCTTCATAAATACATAAAATAAAATGGCCAGGTCTGTAAAGTAAATATGGTTCCAAGATTACTAGTGTGTTATATATGTCCTAAACATTTTTTGGAAATAACACCAGCTCATGAATAGCAGGTATCTGCAGTGTTGAATTATCCTATTCACCAGAATAGGAAGATCACATACAGGATGCTCTTTCAGAAAGCTGTCTAGCCATTGCCTCTGTGTCAGGGAACTATCTGGGACATATTTTGTTGTCATGGGCCAAAAATGTAGAAGGAATTGTTGTAATGTATTGACAGCATGGATGCTGACAAGATCTTGCAACAAGGAATAATTCTAATCATTACTTAATGGTATACATACTATCTGATATTCCTATAACTCAGCCAATCTTAGGCTTTTGCATTTCAAGTAATATTTCCCAGGTGGCTCTCCTAGTCTATTCTTCCACATTTCTGAATAAAAAAGAGGAAATTTACCCAGTTAGAAATACATCCATAAGTCTCACTGTGATTTTCACGACTCAGTAGCTCTGCTGACTTCAGGATAGTCAGTTCTGATTTGTGTTTGCTTGAAATCAGAATCAGCTCACTACTCACTAATATCCACACATGAACATCAATTTTTAACTTCTGAAAAGCAAGCAGGAGGCTGCGTTTTGGAGCTTGTCTTCTCTTAAGTCAGTCACTGACCTCAGAGAGAACTTCATCAAAATAAAGATAGAAGAATTTAACCCAGGAAATGTGAAACCTTTTATTTCATATACTGGATAAAGGCAATGTGATGTGGTTCTCACATATATATTTACTTTCAAATTAGTGAATTTGCACTTACTGTTTGCCTCATCTACTATACTATTACAACTATCTATCTGTATGTTTATGCTGCAGCTGTACTTACCTCACCTAAGCACATCATAGTTTACCTTCAGCTTGCTGCCTGCAGAAGAAGAAGGGAAATCATTCCAGCTTAAACCTTTCACTTCTTGAGAGATTTTTTTCTACAGCTTCAGTAAATGAATCATGATGTTTATTTTATTCTCATCCAGGAACCTCAAGCAACTGACACTGTGTGTAGTCAGCTAAATGCCAACCTCTATTAATAGGAACATGTAAACATAATCCAATATTTAAAAAACAAACACTCAAGAGCTGCTGTCTTGCTGTACCTCTAGAAAAAGCTCCTCAGCTGGTCTGAATCCACATGGAGAAAGCACTAAACTGTGGCACAAAATGTGCGTCTGTGGGGATGATACAGTTCAGTTTTTTAATTGACAGTAGTTGCAGTGTGCTTTGCTAGAGCACAGAGATGAAAGCCTCAGGCTGACCAGATGAAAGCAGGAAGATACACTGTCAAGTTACTCTTAAAGCAGACAAAAATGGTGAGTCCCTTCTGCTTATCTGCAAGATTTAGGGAGGATGAGATGCTGAGAGGAAACAGAAAGACGGAGAGTTAGGAAGGGAAAGGCAACACTGATGAGGAATCACCATTTCTTTCCAGTATTCCCAAGTGCTCTTGACTATGTTTTCACAGTTTATGTTACAGTTTCCTCCTTACCATTATCTAACTCTGCATCAGCCCACAGTTTGGGTACTGTTAGCACGCTGATCTACTTTGTAATAAAATGAGGAAAACTCACCTTGTCCGTTCCAGAGAAAGTGAGGTACTCTACTACAAAATTTCAGCAGTACATGTCTATATAATTTTTTTCTCCCTAAACTGAGTAAGAAATATACCAGCAGGGTGGATGATTTTACTCTGATCAGTATCGCCCCTTTGACAAGCTGCTGAATGACAGGACAACAGGAGCCAACTGCAGTGGCTCCAGACCACCTCCCACCATTTAATCACCAGAGATGACATCTCTGGTGGGGGTCATTGAGCAAAAAGCTTTGTATGGACAAGGTTGGGCAACATTACAAAACCAAACCTGAATTGAAGAAAAGGAGTGAAATTTTCAGGCAAACTTCTTTGTCTGTACTTGATTTGTCAAATTAAGCATTTATTTAAGTATGATTTTATTAAAGTCTTCCACAATAGTGCTTTCTCAGCTGCTGGCAAGCCTAGTCTACATCTTCCAAACCCTCCAACAGAATGAAAAGAAATAGGCAAGAGGATTCATGTGCCTTTTGGCTTCAAGAACAATGAGATGGAAATCAAGGATTTGTGTTTTTTTTGCATTGTCAAAAACTGGAGGAAAAAATAAATAAATAAATTTCAGAATACAAATAAATAAAATTCATTTCAGGGAATATAAAAGAAAACATTCCTCACAGGTGACCTTTAAAACTTCAGACTGCCTTTTATACTCAGTTGTACATATATTCACTTACAAATCTCCTCACATATTACAGATTTCACAAGTGACTTGTGATGTTGAATTGCTATAGCTGTTTGTATAATTCCCACGTTATTCACTGTTTGTCTCTTTGCTTTACCCAAATTGGAGAGAACACACTTTCAGAGTAGCTGTCAAAGTGTGACTCATCTGGCAAGTCAGTAATTACTTCTCATAAAGCAATAGGTCAGAACACACAGGATTCATAAGATTTGTAGAAGGTACTGAGACACATGAGCATAGATTCCTACCTACCACTTTTCATAGTTCAAATAATCAAAAAAATCCTCTGAAGTATACAACCAGATGCATAGATTCATGGCTTAAATGCAAAAGGAAAAAATACACTTTTCAGAATACATAATGAAAGTTCTTTCAGGGAAAGTTGGGGAAAAATATCCTATACTTTAAAGTATATTTTGAAAGGTATAATAATACAATAATTTCCTAAACTTTGTTTTCTTTTAGTTTTATGTATTTCTTTGATTAAAGGCATAACTGCTTATTACTTCTCTTAGACAAGTATTGGGTTAATTTGGACAAAGACTGCATTATAAGAACACAGGATTTGCACCTTCAGTCTTTATTCTTAGCTAGAGTTCACAGTTTTCATTTTGTTATAGCTTGTTAGCTCTACATCTCAGCCATAGACTGCAAAGCACTAGAGCATGTACTACCAGTGTGATGCATAGCTTTTTATCCAGAAGAAAATAACAAATATGAGTGTTTTTCTTAATATCCATGCCTTCAGCCATATCCAGGAGATAGAGGTGGTAAACCATTCCAATAATTGATTTCAGAAATAAAGAGAAAATAAAGACATTTCATTCATCTTATCCAAACAAACAAACAAACAAAATTTCATTTGCCTCCACAGACTAGCAACGGCAGGAAAGCAGACCTGTTCAGCTACAGCTCATTGTGACACATACACTATGCATCACTAGGGGAAGCATTAATGGGAATTTATGACTACACAACCCCAGCCTTAGATACCCTGATAAATCTGTCTTGGAGTAAATGACAATGCTTGCCATGGATATTTTACCACTGGACAAAACAGCAAAAGAAAAGGGAAAGAGAAAATTTTGAATCAAACCAACATCATCAAAGTTTATGCTAAGTCAGAGGTTCTGGTTGTAAACGGGTGGGAAGCACACTGGAAATAAACGGGTTTTAGTTCTTCTGTTTCTCATTAAAAATGATCAGGCTCTGACAAGACAATGGTTTTGGTCCAAAACTTCTCATCAGTTACCTGGGCAATATTTTGCGCTCTGGATATTATTCTAATTCACCTGAGATAGTGAAAATTCTTAAACGTGCAGCAGCATGAGCATGCAGTGAAATTCTGCAGCATTCATCTAAAGATTACTTTCCAAATATAGCAAAGGAAAAAAAAATCATCTCCACTGTGCTAAATCTCTTCAAAAATGAATGTTTTTTTTTTTTTGCATAATTTTACAGCTTTTATTTCCCAAGTGCAACAGTTCATGTATCTACATAGACTCTTTTGATCTTTAAATCTCTGACTATAATGTGCTTATACTGCCTCTTTTCTTCTTCTTCTCTGTCCTTGAGCAATCAGGTCAATAGCTACAGCCAAACTTGGCAGCTGTTAGAGCAAGATGTCAAATGTTGAAATATATATTCTTCCTGCAGTGGCATCATGGCCTGTGGCTAGTCCTTTGTATGGATTCACTGCCAGCAGCGTGGCTGTGTTCAGAGCTGAATGCTTGCGGGTGTAGGACTGCCTGTAGGGTTATATCAAAGTCATACTGTTGTGTAGCTGACTATGTTGCTTTCACTGCTTAGATGGCATCATTTTCTGGCACTGATTTAGCTGCATGATGTTTTCTCACATTCATTTTTCTACTTTGTGCCAGACCACCTCACAACCCCCATCAGCATACCTCTCTGAATTAGCCCTGCAGTATTATTTCCTCCTTACGTCTGGAGAAAATGTCATTAAATCTAGAAAAATATAAATAAAACCAGAAAGAACAAAGAAGTAGAAGACTCATTTTAAAAAAAGAATATATGTGCTTCTAATTTTTATCCTTTGTCTCCACGTAGATCTCCTGGCTCTTTTGTTCAAATTTTGTCAATATATTATTAAGCAGACAATCCTGCTTTTTTTAGTCATCCAAAATTAAATTGCTGAACTAAAGTGCACAAATTCTAGTCTCCTGTTTTTTGTTGTTGTTGTTGTTTTTTTTTTTTTTTAATGTTTTCCGGAGAAAATTTATTTTTGAAGCATAAAGAATATGTCCAGGAACGTATTAATAGTTGACAATCGTGCTAATGTAAACTAATAGATGGCCTTGAAAGTTAAGTTAAATCCACTTACACAAGACCTAAAAACATTGCCATTTTCAGCCAAAATCTTTCAGAAAGGTTGTAAATACTGTTACGGCTAGAATTTGTCTCAACACTCCTCTGAAACAGTTTGCTTTAAAAATATCTTTACAACTGGGATCCATTCACTGACTGAAGTAACCATCAAAGACTTCAGGCAAAGATACAGAACAGCTACAGGAGTGCAGGCTATTATACCAAGGTCACCTGGCTAACACTAGAGATGGAAGACAACATTTCTGAAGAAAAAAAGAATGAGAAATCTGTTTGTCCAAAGATTTTTTTCATGCTTTTGAGACATGTGCATATAGGAAAGTATTATAAGTAGGCCCTAAAGACAATTTTTACAGGCTTACACTGTGCTTATGTATCTGATGCCAGAGTCTGTTTCCTATGAAGACAAAATTCTGGCAGATAAAATGTGGCACAACTTTCCTCCCTTTAAAAAACACTTTAAAATCTATTTCTGGGAGCTATAAACAATAGGAAATCCAGCTAATCCCTCAGACCATACACAGACAGAACACGAGCTGTAGATGGGTGTCCTAGATTGGATAAGACAAACAACTTGGCTGGACACAATTCTGAAGCTTCTTTTCAGAAAAAAATATGTCTTCATAGCACTCAACATTTAAGAAAGTAATGCAGAAGAGAAACCTTGCTGTGAAAGATTAAGTATAATGGGAATTGAGTCTGTGAGCCAGTTAACTTACTTCAGTTGGGTCCTCTGGCAACAATTTCTCTCTTTTCTCTGAAAACATTGTCTGCCTGATAAATGATTCTTATCCTGTGGCGGCTTTTGGCAAAATCAGGAAATCCAAAATCTGATGTACAACTTATGCATACAATTTCTGCATGCAAACATTTTCTTTAAGTTTGGTTCTAAAATTATAGTTCACAAAATGAAATCTTCCTGTAGAGACTCAGTCAATCCTTTCTCCACTGCGGAAGATGTTTTCAAAAATTACTAGGCAAAGACCTTTTCCATAGGATACATCAGGCAGTTGGAGAGCTTCAGGCTTGAGTTCTCTTACCTCTTTCTCCTTCTATATCTCTCTCCCAAAAACAAACAAACAAACAAACAAACAAAAAACCCATAAAACGATAAACAAACAAAAAACCTACAAGGAGAAAAGTTCAAGTAAATATTCAATTTGTTATTGTATTCATTTTTATCATCTTAATCTTTATGTGCAGGCATACTGCTAAGAAATATCGCAAGGAGAAAGAAGTATCAGTCATAAGAAATACTTATAAATTGCCTATATTTTGGCCAGACTTGTACATTCTTATTACCCTGACATGTTTCTCATTCTGACAAACACTTAACAAATTCAGCCAGGATTTGCGTGAAATGCACTATATGAACTCTATAACAAATCACAAAAATGATATCCACTATGTTTTTTATTCATTATTTCTGCATATCTTCATTTATGTTTTAGCCATCAGCATTGCTCCTGTGAGCAGTTTCACTCAGTCAAAAATTAGGCTCTTTGTTCCTTTGTTTCTGTAGTGGCTTGCGCCTATGTATCCTTATGCTGAACTTCCTTTATGCATCTCATAAGTAAGAGTAACAGTGGAAAACAAGCGACCAAAAAACAACTTTGGTATAAAACACTCATTTGATATGTAAGTGAATTTTAAATCCGTTAAAATCAAGCAATTTACAAAATAAAATGTAAAATGTGGCAGTGAACAATTTTATTCTATCCTTGGAGCAAAAATAGCGTGAACATTTTTATATTTCATCTCAAAATGCTACCATAGGGATCTGACCTAGATTTAAACTCTTGTCTCCAGAGGTCTCCACATTAATCTACTGTTGCTCAAACATGCGGCTTTGGTGGAGGCAGATCATAAAGTTGAACTTGAGTTGCTTATCTTTTGTCCTTCACTATAGCAGGGCAATGACATGACCCCTCTCCTTTTTCCTCCCCTGCCCCCCAAAAAGGAAAAGAAAAGAAAGAAGCTTTAATCCTCTCTGATACAAATTTCCCTAATATTCAATAATCACTCCCTGTCTCCTTCCCTGTGGGAGACGTGTGGTAGCATCTGTGCCAGCATATGTTAGACATCTCTGAGTGGGTCACTACCTCATTTTGTCACTGACTCCTCCATCACCTAGAGAGACAGCAACATCCCTCCACAACACAGAGCTCCACAAGACACAGCACTGTCATGTCTCTCTCAATAAACTTGGTTCAGTACACTTTAACCTGCTGTCTGTACACTTTAACCTACTAACTGTGGTTAACCCACTCTTAACGAAACCATTTTCACTGTGGGGTTAATATTAATGTGTGAAGCTTTATCATGTGTGTTGCTTTAAAACTAGTAAATTCTGAAAATTTAATTTCAGAACTGTACCTAAGAAGAAAGGAAGGAAAAACTGATTTTTGAAGGTCACTTAATATAATATACATTAAATGTTTTGTAAAATAAACATGTAATTTGTAAATAGGCAATGTTTCAAATGTTGCTTGTGATTAATTTCAACAGCAACATTTTTTTGAAATGTCTGTGAAAAAGTCAGCTTTTCCCTTCCTTAATTCAGCAAAAATTAACATCTGTCTGTGTTAGTACTTCGAAGTTATTTGTGTGTTGCTTTTCTTTTTCAGTTTGCAGTATGATGATATATTGTAGGACTCGTTCCAGCAGAAGTACTACTTCCAAAGTGTTCATCCAGGTATTTCCAAACTAACAACTCTTACACATGCTCTTTATTTCAGGTCTGCCTGTCTCTAGCTTGTCGGTATTCATGGCTGATCCTCAGAAATTTTCCAGTTTTACAGATGAGAATCAAAAACAAGGTATACACCCATTTTGTAAAGCTTCAGAATAGTCAAACTCTTATTAGGATTGCTCTGTTAATATTCCTATTACCTAACTGAGGCAGGATAGGAAAACCTAAAACATGATGTCTCATTATATTACAGAAAATATATGACAGAATATTCTTTATTTGACAATGTTTGCCCTTTCAAAGAACTAAAAACATTAAATAGGGAAGCTGTCAAAATTTAATGAAAGTTATTTTAATTCTGTGGGCAGTTATAGGTAGAAAGAAATTATCTAACATCAACTCACAAGAACAAAGCTAAATAAATGTTTAAGTGTGATCCTCCAGATTTGGTCCCTGCTTCAAAGTGGGTAAAAATAAGTAGATGTATTTTAGTCTTCATTTTTTAAGGTAGTACTAAGCTAAATTCTTTTTGTTTTCCTTTTATATTGGTCAGAAAAAATATCAGGTACATGAATATGGGTTTCAATATCAGTTCAGATTTGTCACCTTTAATATCGAGAATACTTCATGTAGGCTGGCTGATCTAGAAATACAGCGTTATCTAACCTAGTGGCTTCTGGACTTTGAAAGGTGATTTCCTAATTGGAAAAATGCCCACATCTCTTCCCAACCTTCTAAAACCTTACCATATGTTTCTAAAGCTCCATTCAGTTCATCCATTATCTGTGCCTCACCATAAGAGTTTGCTCTTCACTACCATTTGAACAAACTCTTTACCACATAAAGAAATGCTAATCTAGTGACAGGTTTAGTGTGTTCACCCTATCATGTTCAGAAATAATCCAGTTGTTACAATAGCAAGTGACACTGTGTCAACGGTTTATGGGCGTTTGGCCCAGTTCCATGACGAATGGGGCGGGGGGCCCACGGACCCACGTCCTGGGAAATGGAAAGGGAAAAAAGGATAGGGAAATGGGCCTAAAAACAAAACAGTGGCAACAATCTGAGGAGGAACAAACTAATTTACTAAATAAGATATCGGAATGCAAAATAACACCCTATAATACAATATAATTATAATTTAAGCTGATAAATCCAATACAATGAGAGAGAGTGTCCAAAGTTAAGGTAGGCCTTACGCTGATACCGGTGAGATGGCTGGGGAGTGAAATGCTGCCGGGATGACGGATGGGCAGATAGAGAGCAAGATCTTGTGATCTGCGAGTTTTTATCTTTCCCTCTGACTGGAAAACGGTAACAGGGGAGCAAAGTCACCTGGGGAATGTAGTAGTCCTTCTCGTCTGACAACCAGGTACATACATTACTTGACGTTATGATGTAGAATACCAATAACCGAAAATCATAAAACCATGACACATTGCAATACTTTCTTAATGTCTGAAATCTCCAGTGTTCAAACACTATTGCATAGAATTTATGATTTCATGCGTAATGTTTAAACAGAATTATTCCTTAAAAATGTGGTCTAGAAAGATTGTGCTCCATTAATACACTAGTAATCCAGATTTACAACAGGATAATCAAGATCAGAACATGGCCCAAAGTATTTTACATATATGTTCCTTCAAGAATTTAAACCTTGAAGAACAGCTGATCTTGAAGGGGACCAGCTTCCCGCCGGGTTTCAAAACCTGTGAAAATAGGGGTTAATATTGTAAAACCTGATAGACTGGTAAGTATAGTATCACAAACAGAGCGCTGCTATAATTGCATTTTTCTTTCTTTCCTGTTATATAGCAGTGAATCAATATCCAAGGAAAAGCAGAATAAGAAGTTTTTGATAATTTGCACTGCTCTTCAACAACTATATGATTTTTTTGACTCTTAAGTCAGTTGTCTGGTTCAAAATTATTACTGGATTGTTTTCTAAGGTGTGCATTAAAATTTGCCTGAGAAGGTATTTTCAAGCCAAGGATACTTCATAGCATTTTCAGGAGCATGTTTTAATAGCCACACAGAATTTCTTTTTGCTACTGAGTATCTTAATGAAGAATCAATACTGCAGCAGGCCTCATAGGAATGAATCCCCACACAATCTTTTGCTTGGTTCAGATGACACTGAGAATATCATGTAAAGATGTGCACAAGCATTTCAGCTGGCTTGTCCTTTTACTGATTAGACCTAGGGAGATATTTGATTACAGAATAGATGGGCTATATGTTTCGCCCTTTCTGATCTAATTTGCAATTTTCTTACACTACAAGATGTGACTGACAAGTTATTATAATTTTGCATTTGGAGGATAAAGAATGAGATGAAATAAAACAAAAAATTAGAGAAAAAGAATGAAATGCCAGAAAATAATATCCTCTTATCTTCACAATTGTAGAGTACTGTAGTGGCAATCAGATCTGATGAGAAGGGGTTTTCAGTGAAGACATACTGATGGTTATCATAAATAGATTTGAATTGCCATTTATCTACAAGATCTTGTTTATGCCTATGCTCTGCAGTTTTATAAGTCCATACAAACTTCTCAAAGGAAGCACTTGAGGATAAATTATTGTAAGTTAATTTACATAGTTTCAGCCATAGATCTTGTTTGCTCTGCCTTGTGAAAAATTGAATGTTTGTCCTTACATATTGGAGTTTACACACTTTTGAGATTAAGAGGTATGTGCTCTAAATAAGTAATCGGCATGTAGATGGATTTTTCATTCTATTACTATTTCAACCTTGTTTTTTTTCTCCAGGATTAAAGAAACAGAAAAATGGAGGATGCAACAAAGAAAATGTGCAGAGGTGACATAGGACAGAAGGTATGTTTTAACGTAGTAACTCTAGAATGAAAGAAATGAAGTCTATAGATCTTTTCTCTGATGGGAAGAATTTGTAAACAATATTGGCCCAACAGGAAAATGAAATTGAAAATCCAGTAGAACTTCTTTTATGTTGAATTGCAGAATTCTGCAAGTTGTTGTGTAGATGTAGATAAACCCTATGCGCACCTAATAATTAATTCAAACCCTATACTGCATTTCCCATTAGTGAGATATTACATTGTTTGCTAAGTTTACCTAATACTTTTCTTTCTTGTCCTCATTAGAAAACTATATATACTGAACAATTCAGTTTTTGTGTAGACTTTTAGTGCTTTCTTAAATACAATTACCAGTGTATAAAGTAATGTTACTGCTCTCCCTGTGAATACTTTACAGGAATACAGGAATACAGCAGTATTCCTTTGTTGGCCACAAGTATATATCTTGTATTTCAGAACCATTTTCTATCTGGCCATTACAAACCACAACCTCTTCAACTTTCAAAAAAACTGGCTCATAAAATTTATCGTTCAGTTTAGATGTCAAAGAAAAGTATTACAGTTACGAGTGCTTCCTTTCAGGATAATGCGGTTGTAGATTTCTACACAATGTCTATATAATGTACTCTGTATTCAAGATGCTGCTTTAAAAGCATATTGTGTGCTAAGTAATCGCAAATAGCAGAGAAGAAGAAAATTGAGTGCATTCTTATTGCACACAGTTTTTTTATGAAATATTCAACTGACTGTAGAAATATATTAGGAGTATGTTGCGTACTTTTCATATCAGCAAACAAATGAGATTTTTCTTTTAATCCCTGAAGAAAATTTTCTTTGAAAGTTTCCATACTTTCATCATCTACTCCAGAACATTGTAGTTCAGAATTGAATTTCCCATTAACCTCCCACCCAGCAGAAGAAATTTGTCTCCTGTGATTTGCACTCATTAAGAAGCAGGAGTGATCACTCACTCTCTGTGATGGCAGCCACAATCCTTACAAAACATCACTTCAGAAATGAGGGCTGGGAGGGAAATACCATGTTCTAAAATGCTGTTTCAAGAAAAACTGAATTTTTTAATTTTGTAAATAGCTTTTAAAAAGAGATTGACACAAACTAAAAGGTAGATCTTTCTACTACATTAGTTGTAATATTGGACCAGTGCATTATATGACTTTTTTTATCTTCATAAAGAATTTATGTTTCAAATGAACCTTACGGTGCATTGTACATTCATTTTAAACAAAAACAATCAGACAAATCCCACAAATATTCCCATTTTTCTTATCTCGGTAGCAGCAATATTCTTGCTATATTAGTCACTGGCAGTGATATTCATATAAAACAATAATCCTTCCCAGTGTCACGGACTAGTTTTTAAGTGCACTGATCTTTTTTTCAGAATAATTATAAGGAGGTAGGTACTATGAGAGAACCAACATTTCAGTGCACAACTTCCAGTGTTTTGGAATTAACAATTTTATTCTGTTTTAAACTTATAGTACACAGAACAAAACCTCACAGCTACAGGTAGTCTTGCATTAATGAGACTCTCAGAATGAAAATCTCAGGATTGTGCTTACAGGTAGGTCTCTCAGGATATTACCTATGTCATTCTTTTACACAAAACAAATATCAGCTCTAGAACTGCATGCCTCTTTTACACAACATTCTTTCCCACGAAATATTTGTCACTGAAATAGTTACAGGGTAGGTGATTTTAGAGAAAAATAGAGGAAAAAGTGAATGTAAAACATAAGACATAACAGTATTTAAACTCATGGGACCGACTGGTATCAGAGTGGTTTACCTTCCTAATGAAGTCAGTAGGAAGGATGGACTGCATTTGGAGATAATTGGATTGTGCATAAAATGCACAGTGTTATGAGCCAAATGGCTGAGGAGCACTGAGTTGTAGGAAGTTAAGTATGGCTGCGTCAAAATAACTGTGGACGTCTTCCAGCATTTGTCCTTTCTGCTTTCCCAGAAATCATTCTGATCAATCGTCCTTGTATACACTGTTTTGCATCCCACTTTCCATTCGAGCTCACATCCTCACCTTCTGTGTAAGACTCCACTCTCAGCTCAGCCCCCATGTTCACTGCCCCACTTAATGGACAGTTATTATTAATTTAGGAGTAGCCTATAGAGAGTCAGTGACAACACTCTCTATGCTGTCTCTATATTGCCTCCTTTAAAACAGCTTAATGTGCAGCTTTTGCAGCAAACTGCAGAACATTGCTGTTTTTTAAGACAGGGCTCAGCAAAGCTTTACGCCACCTGCATGTTCCCTGCTGTGATTCATACTCTGCCTGTGGTAACCATGTTGCACTGCAAGGCTCCATCTCATAAGGGTCCATAAATCACTGTAAAGTCAGGTGATTCAGGTTAATAATAATTAAAAAGATATGTCCATGTGTAGAAGAGAGTTCATGGCATTTTGGAGTATGGTTGAGGTCTGGCTTGACTTTAAGGCTGTTTGAAAGCTTAGTGAGTGAAATTTGAGTGGAAGATCCCCAACACTAGGATGGAGTCATTTTTGATTACCTGCAAATTCCAACTATGGAACAATAAGGCTTTCAGCTTAGCAAATACTGAAAATTTACACTCAACTCACCAGCCTGAAAATGCGTCATATTTTTCTCATTAAGGCCATGCTGTTTTGTCAGAGGAGATTTTCTATTTCTGCTGCCACTTTTAAAAATTCACTGCAATTGTACACCTTGCCTCAAGATGACTGACCTGAAAAGTATGTAAGAGTAGACTTCTTCCAAAAGAAAATTTTAATAAATACATTAATTCAGCCTAAAACTCTTAGAATAAGGGATGGAGAAAGAGGTTTATGAGAAGCTGAATAACTCAGGAAAGTGGGATGGGTGGTACAGTTTCTTCTCTGGAATGTCAGTGAATTGGGAGACTATAGATATGATTTTCCATTCAAGATTGGGCCACTATAATCTCATATGCCTTGCACTGGATAAATTCTATCAGAATTCCTGTGTATATTTACACACACTATATGTATGTTGTATATTCATATGTAGATACAGATGCCAATTCTGGGATGTTTCAGAAGTTACCCTCTGCATTTTCATGTAGTTCCTCCTAAGTAGCTTCACTTATTCCGTCCAGTACTGAAACAAAGACATGCCTCATGAAGTACAGCAAAACTGCAACAGAATGAATTTTGTTCAATTTATTATCTTGTGTATATCCTACTCAGGTATGTGAAGAATTTCCATGCAAAATGAAGGGTAACATGCAACACCAAATCTATGCTAACTCTGAATATTCATCCTGAAATGCTAATTCTTAAGCCAGGACCATAATCTGGTAAACTGGTAGAAACAGAAGGCTGAGAAATGCTCAACAAATATAATTCCTGCTGCCTGTCTAACACTTCTCACAGCAATTTTTATTTTTTCAAATATGAAACACAACAAAAGAAAACAAAACAAAGCAAGCCTAATAGTGCAAGCTCACCACACTAGGTCTTTCTGGCAAGATGGCTTAACATGACACACCTTCACTTCAGTGGTATTGACAAAACAGTGTTTTCATCAATAAATATGTCATCTCCTGTGCTCTATGATTCTTCTTGTCCAGTAAACATTCAGTCTCTTAGATGAACATACCTACTGAGGGACTATATTAATGCTCTACATTCAGAAGGTAATCATTAATCATGGGTTGTAAAAATTGCTTAGAAATAGATAATCTCTTAAAGCAAAACTAATACTGAAGTTTAAAAGTCAGATTAATTGATGTCATCAAGTCATACATATTAAGATTATATTATTTCTTTAATTTCTTTAGCTATCATTAATACCACGAGCTAGCCATTTTCCACATATAGAAGTCAGTTCTTTTACCAAGTCTTCCCAGTTTGAAAAGAACGTACAGACAAGATGGAAGGACAGTATATTCATTAGAGCAATAATGGAGTTTTTTGTTTTAATACATAGAAGTTTTACAGCAAGACAAAAAGCATAGAATCATAGAGTCATAGAATCCTTAAGAGGTGGAAGGGATACTTAAAGGCCATCTAGTCCAACTCTCCTGCAATGAACAGGATAATCCACAGCTAGATGAGGTTGCCCAGACCCTGGTCCAGCCTGACCTTGAAAATCCCAAGGACAGGGCATCCATTAAATCTCTGGAGATCTCTGGACAACCTGTTCCAGGGCCTCACCACACACACTGTTAAAGATTTTTTCCTTATGTCCAAACTAAATCTACTCTCCTTAAGTTTGTAATCATTTCCCCTTGTCCTATCACAACAGATCCTACTAAAGAGTCTGTCCCCTTCTTTTCTGTAACTTCCCTTTAGATACTGAAGTGTTGCTATCAGGTCACCTTGGAGCCTTCTCTTCTCCAGGATGAACAGCCCCAGCTCTCTCAGCCTGTCCTTGTAGGAGAGGTGTTCCATTCCTCAGATCATTTCTGTGGCCCTCCTGTGGACATGCTCCAATGGGTCCATGTCCCTCCTGTACTGAGGACTCCACATCTGGATGCAGTACTCCAGATGAGGCCTCACCAGTGCAGAACAGAGGGATACGATCCCTCCCTTGACCTGCTGGCCATGCTTCTTTTGGTGCAGCCCAGGATATGGTTGGCTTTCTGGGCTGCAAGGGCATATTGCTGACTCATGACCAGCTTCACATACACCAATACTCTCAGGTCCTTTTTGCCAGGGCTGTGCTCTACCAGCTTGTGTTGATAGTGGAGGTTGCCTCAACCCAGGTGCAAGACCTTGCACTTGGCTTTGTTGAACTCATGTGGTTCTCCTGGGTGCACTGCTCAGCCTGTCTAGATCCCTCTGGATGGCATCCTGTCCTTGAGGTATGTCGGCGGCACCCCACAGCTTGGTGTCATCAGCAAACTTGCTGAGGGTGCCCTAGACCCCACTTTAGATGTCATTTATGGAGATATTAAAGAGTATCAGTCCAGCACTTACCCCTGGAGGAAACCTCTCATCAGTGATCTCCATCCAGACATGGAATCATTGACCACCAGTCTCTGGACTCGATCCTGCAGCCAGTTCTTTGTCCATTGAGCAGTCCAGCCATCAAACCCATATCTTTCCAATTTTGAAAGATGGATGTTGTGGGGTACCATGTCAAAGGCCTTACTGAAGTCCAGACAGATTACATCAGTGGCTCTTGTCTGTTGGTGCATTTCAATCATCATAGAAGTCCACTAGGTTGACCAAGCAGGATTTACTCTACGTGAAGCCATGCTGGTTCTCCCATGTCACCTCCCTGTCTTCCAAGTGCCTTAGCATAGCTTCCAGGAGGATCTGCTCTATGATTTTTTCTGGCACAGAGATGAGACTGACAGGCTGGTAGTTCCCAGGGTCATCCTCTTTACACTTCTTAAAAATTGGTGTGATGTTGTCTTTTTTCCGTTCACCAAGGACTTCATCTTATTGCCATGACTTATCAAATATTATTGAGAGTGGCTTGGCAACTGCATCAGTAAAGTCCCTCAGGACTCTGGGATGCATCTCATCAGGACCCATAGACGTGTGTATGTTGAGTTTCCTCATGTGGTCGCAAACCTGATCTTTGCTTATGGTGGGAGGGACGTTGCTTCCTCAATCCCAGCCTTCCAAACCAATTGTTCAAGGGCTGTGTGATGACCATCTGCTATCCAGCAAATTTCTTCACCATCAGTATATTTGGAGGAAGAAGCTGAGTAATGAGAGGTTAGAAGTCTCATGTAAACTTACTAAAGGAAGCTTGTGAAATACAGAATTGACATGATTGACATAGCAATGGATTCACTGTGGTCAGAATTAGGTCCAAACTAGATCCTGTATTTCATAGGTAAACCTCAGGTAATTATTTTCTTTTTTGGGTGTTTCTAATGTCATAATGAAGGATTTCAAACTTCTTTTTTCCAGTTATTATACTAATATAACTCTAATTCTTCTAATTATATAAATCACATTGAAAGCCAGAACTGGCATTTTCTTCATTCTTCTTTCATTCACTTAAGTAGTAACTTTTTTTCATGTACTGTAAATTATGTAAGAAGTCGCTCCCCAGCTTTCCTTCTAGGCCCCCTTCAGGTACTGGAAGGCTGCTATAAGGTCTCCTTGGAGCTTTCTCTTCTCCAGGCTGAAGAGTCCCAGCTATCTCAGCCTGTTCTCATAGGAGAGGTGCTCCAGCCCCCTGATCATCTTTGTGGCCCTCCTCTGGACCTGCACCAATGCCATGTCCTTCTTGTGTTGGGGGCTCCAGAACTGGACGCAATCCAGTGAAGATCGAGGGCAGCCTTGGATGTAGTAACCATGAAATGATGGAGCAGAAGTTCATCAGGGGAGTGAGGATTGCACAGAACAAGCTCACTACCCTGGACTTCGGGAGAGCAGACTTTGGCCTCTTTGGGAATCTGCTTGGTAGAGTAACATGGGATAAAGCCCTAGAAGGAAGAGGGGTCCAAGAAAGCTAGCTAATATTCAGTGATCACCTCCTCCAAGCTCAAGAGCAATGCAACCCATTTAAGAGAAAGTCAGCTAAAAATACCAGGAGGCCTGCATGGATGAACAAGCAGCTCCTAGCCAAACTCAGGCACAAAAAGGAAGCATAAAGAGGATGGAAGCAATAACAGGTAACTTGATAAGAATACAGAGACAGTGTCTGCTCAGCCAAGGATCACATTAGGAAAGCTAAAGCCCAGACAGAATTAAATCTGGGTAGGGACATCAAGTGGAACAAGAAAAGCTACTTTTATGCACAAAGATGATAAAAAGAAGAAAAAATGTAAATCCTCTCCAGAAGGAAATGGGAGACCTAGTTACCCAGGACATGGAGGTACTCAACAATTTTTCTGCCTCTGTTTTCTCTGGCAAGTATTCTAGCAACACCACCTAAGCTGTAGAAAGGAAAAGTGTGGACTGGGAGTATTTAAAACTGCCCACTGTAGGAGAATAGCCTGTTTGAGAACATCTAAGGAACATGAAGATTCACAAGTCCACAGGACCTGATAAGATGCATCTGAGGGATCTGAGAGAATGGGCAGATGAAGTTGCTAAGCCCCTGTCGATTATACTTGAGAAGTCAAGGCAGTCTGGTGAAGTTGCCACTGACTGGAAAAGGGGATACATAACCCTCATTTTAAAAAAGAAGGAAGTCTCAGGGAAATGAAGGCTAGTCAGTCTCATCTCTGTGCCTGGCAAGATCATGGAGCAGATACTCCTGGAAAATATGCTAAGGCACATTGAAACAGAGAAGTGATCTGTGGCAGTCAATATGGCTTCACTAAGGGCAAATTGTGCTCAACGAGTGACACTGTTCAATAATGGCCTTCCGTGATGGAGCAAGGAGAGAGTAACTGACATCATCTACCTTGTGCAAAAGTAGACTTATGTAAAGTAGTTGATGCTGTCCCACACAATATCCTTATCTCTTATTTGGGGTTTACATGGGTTTCACAGGTGGACCACACAATGGATAAGGAACTGGCAGCAAGATTGGACTCAATGCATTGCAGTCAAGGGCTTGATATCCTGGTGGACACCAGTGATTAGTAGTGTTCTTCAGGATTGGTATTAAGACTGGCACTGTTTACCATCTTTATCGGTGACATGGACAGTTGGATTAAGTGCACTATCAGCAAGTTTGCACTGGACACTAAGCTGTGTGGTGAAGTTAATATGACAGAGGGAAGCAATGTCATCCAGAGGGACACTGAAAGGCTCGAGAACCTCATGAATTACACAAATGCTTAGTGCAAGGTGTTGCTCTTGGGTCAGGGTAATCCCAGGCAGATAAACAGGCTAGGTGGAGAAAAGACTGAGAACACCCTACACAGAAGGACTTGGGTGCATTAGTTGATAAGAAGTTCAGTATGAGTCAGCAACATGCACTTTTGATTGCAGCCCAGAAAGACAACCATATCCTGGGCTGCAATCAAAAGAATTATGGCCAGCAGGGAAAGGTGGCTGTCCCCCTCTACTCTACCCTCATAAGGCCCCATCTGGAGCACTGTGTTCAGATCTGGGACCTCCAGTACAGGAAAGCTGTGGACCTGTAGGGTTGAGTCCAGCAGAAGACACAAAGATGATCAGACGGCTAGAGCACCTGTCCTAAGAAGAGAGGCTGAGAGAATTGGGGTTGTTTGACCTGGAGAAGAGAAGGTTCCAGGGAGAACTTATAGCCTTCTAGTACCTAAAGGGGGCCTAGAAAGAAATTAGGGAGTGAATTTTTACAAAGGTATGTAGTGATACTACAAAGGGCAATGGCTTTAAGCTAATAGAGGGTTCACTTAAAGTAGATATGAGGAAGAAATTCCTCACTATGAGGAGTGGTGAGGCATTCCACTGCCCAGAGAAACTGTGGATAATCTGTCCCTGAAAGTGTTCAAAGCCAGGATAGATGGGGCTTTGAGCAACCAGTTCTAGAGGAAGAGGACTCTGTCAATGACAGAGTGAAACCAGATGATCTTTAAGGTCCCTTCCAACACTGACCATTCTATGATTCTATGTGTCTATTTCTCATGCAAAAATTAATCAACTGTGAGAAATATCTCCAATATAATTTAGCTTTCAAAAAGCACATATAAACATTAATTTTGCTAGTTTTATCAGGCCAAATATGTTAAACTATAGATATGTAATCTCTTAGATTATCTCCCTGAGATATGCGTGTGTATATATACATATATATGTATACTCAAAACAGAGAAAAAGGAAAGAGAGAAGTGGGGAGAGAGAGAAAGAGAATAGAAAATACCTCTTGCAAATTTGATCATCATATAGAAACTTTCTGCTACACAGTACTAAGCATAAGTCTGACTTCTCTAATGCCAGAATTTTTTCCCATCATATTTGATAGCAAAGGATCTGACTGACTAATGCACTTATCTGCCATGTCACTGACACAACACTTAGATTTCTTTTGACAGTATTCAAATGGTGATGGAAGATGACACAAGGGCTTTATAGATGAATTTGAACTTCCTGGAATTGGTGAATAGGAGCCAATTAGAGACACTCTGTAAAACTGCTGCCCAAGTCAAGGAGAAAGAGTGAAAAAACATTTCACTTTGCATGGAATTTTTTTTTCATATAACTGATTTGAAGTCATTTGCAGCGTAAAGAACAAAGGCTTGATTACAGAAATGGGAGAGAGCATTAATTTGCTGATTATTCCCAAAATAAAATAGTGTAGCTGATGAATGAATGTAGGGCTAATCATATTTTGATATATGCCTCAATCAGAGACAAAGTAAAAACAAAACAAAACATTACAATGTAATTACTTTTTAGAAGTTTGATTTTTTCCATATGGCAAAATTACTTTTCTGAAAAATGTCAGTCTTAAGATTTACATATTCAGGATAGAATAAAAGAACCACAGGGCAAAAGAAAACCAGGCCACTGTCTCTGAAGTACATTACAAGCAAGACAATAGCAAGGAAGAAGGCTAGGAACTCGGCTATGAGGCTGCTTGTGTATTTTCACTGGCAGTTTAGAAGATGTAAGAAGTATCTGTTTTTTCCACAAGTGACTAACACCTTTTGAGCATTTTTGCAATGCAGTTAACATCTTCTCTTACCTTGACTACATGATATGGTAGGCAAAGGCTGGGGAAAGACAGTCTTGGCTTAGTCAAAACTGAGTGCAGTCACAAGAAACCGGTGATCAGATTTTCTTTTGCTTTCAAATTTCAGAAAAGCAGCAAGAGCTGTTTGTGGTTTTAGTGACCAAGTGCGGCTGAGACAATAGTCTCTGTTCATGGACCAGTGCATTATTTCCTCAGCAGAACCTCTAGCAGCATAGCTGAGAAATAAGAGAACTGTGTAGGTGCTTGCTGGCTTACCCGTTGTAAACCACTACTGCTTGTTATCTCCATGTTAGTTTACAGTTAACTTAGAAATAGATTATAGTGTCCATAGTGATCAAGAAAGAAGTCACACTTGCTCTAATGCAGCACCCAACTGACATAGATGAACCTTCCTTAGAATACAGCAGCAAGTTCCAGGCTGTATCTGCAACTGTTTAGGATTGAAGTAAGTATAATTTCTGGAAAATAAACTCTTAGGAAGTTTGCTTCAGTAGAGAGAGAAAGAAAGTATGGAGAAAAATGGTTTCCTTCTGCTTCCATTGTGTGTGCACAACTGCTGAAAGTTTTAAAATTTCCTCTGGATTTGGGAATCAGACCTCAGTGAGAATCCCTGGCTTCCTCCTTCTTTTGGAAACATGGCCAGTTGCTTCAGAGAAAGTTAAGATTTCTATTCTTGTTTTGCCATTTCTTCCTCAAGTTTTTTGTTTTTTGTTTTGTTTTTTTTTTTTTTTTCCATTCCGGAAAATGGCATCATTATTAATAGTGATGACAACTGATTTAGAATAGCTTTAACAACTGACTTTTGAAAGAAAACATGAAAACATAAGTCTGATGTAATTTTGGAAGTAACATTGTGAGGAACTACATGAAGCAAATATAGCAATGTCAAAAAAAGGAGAAAAGAAACAGCCAAGTCTGCACCTTGAGCAGTGGCCTAGTTAGGCCTGCAGCTGGGGCTGAGACAGGACAGCTTGTATGCCAAAGCCTTCCAGGGTTGAGCCTGAACTTAACCTACAGTAAATCTTGTCATAAAGCTGAATTTGTAACAGTCTTTTGTTATTCTATCATTTCCAGAAATTGCTTTAGAGTTACTTGAACATTTCAGCTCCTGAAAAAAACAGCTAACGTGATATAATATATATTTATTAGCAGACAAACACTGTAAATTGTTGATATTTCCACCCTTCAAGACAATTGTTGAAAGTGAAATAACAAGGCGGTCTTGTCTTAGGTGTGACAGCTTCTGCTCCTGGCACACTAAGCTCTTGTTTGATAAGCCATGTTCATTTCATATTTGTGTAATACCCTGGAAGAAATTAGGTTGTAATAAAGTCCATTTTTGTCACTGCATGCAGCAATGAATATCACACCCAGCAGGGTACAGTGGCACCTGGCTGTCCAGACCCAGCGTAGCACAAAGCCATCTGGGGGTAATTACAACAAGGTATTCTTTAAAGACCAGATGGGACCAAGGAACAGAAGCCCCTACCCCTCCCAGTCATTTACAACATAATTCCTTTCAATGATATACTTAATCCTCCCACCAGCTACGCTTTTCAGCTTGCTGTTGTCACTGTTCCTTTATGTTAATTCAGTTGAGAGACACAGAAAGAGAGAGCGGAGAGCTAGCCACCGGTGCCTCAAGGGACTAAAAGAAATTATTCATCCTTAAATTGTTTCCACTACCCCAAGTACAGTAACAATTTTTTTTTTTTTTTAAAGAGGGCTGAAATTATCCTAAAGAAGGTCAATGCTATAGCCCTGTACAACACCAGCTGAGTTTTATTCAGCCACCTGTTAGCTAGGAGGGTTCTGCACACACTCATGATGCATTTAACCAGTTTAAAGGGTCTTTTTATTGACTGGCAGCCTCCCTACATTCAGAGTGCTCAAGACATGGCCCTGCTTTGTGATCATATGTGGCATACAAGACTTAATTCAATTATGTTGTAAGCCTATCCAGTTTGTATCAGTGCCCTTTCACTTTTGTGTCATTTGTCTTGTATCTTGTAAAGAGTTGTATTTTTTTTTCTTTTTTTTTTCTTTTTTTTTTTTTTTAGGAAAAGGCATGCACTTGAAGAAAATTGCCTTTATTTCATCATTCAGATTTGCACTGCAGATGTACAGGGTACCCTTAAAAAAAGTATTTTATTAATACAAAAGTGGGAAAACAAAAGCAGAAGTCCTCTACAATTTTAAAATAAAAGATATAAGTATACATTTCATTTTGTAAGAAGTCCAGGCAGACAATCCAGACAATCTTTCAAATAAGAAACAAATAGATAAATGAAGAGAGGAAAAAAAAGCAAATATATTTAATAGTTCGAAAATCACCTACATGAATGACTGGATATTGCAATCCTTTCTTTAGAAAACTGTACAGCAAGTGGCCTCTCAATATAAGTAAGCCAAAAATATTTTGGCCTTGGTTATGTTACATATTTTCCCTGAATACATTATCAAAGTGCAAGTGAATTGCAAATTTTCAAATAGAGTGATTTTTAAAAAATGCAGACTTGTAGGATATTGCTTTATGAATTCTACAAAAAAGAAAGCAAGAGGCCTTTTGATGTTGAACTACAAGAGTGAGAGAATCCTGAAGTTTAAAATCATGTTATCAACTATTTTACTTTCAATTACTGTTTCAACATTTCATGTGAGCAAACATTTAAGGAGTTACAGATCACATCATTTCAACAAGCCACCAAGCATGTCCTTCTGTTCATTTTAAATAGTTTCAAACGTATAATGATTTCTCTCACAGAAAAGGCTGTAAAGAAGAAAGCTTGCTGCAAGCTTAAAATCATACTGTCAATACACTTCCACAAAGAGTGGTAAAGGGACAGAAGGGAGATTGCGCTCTTTTTTAAACTTGATTTATAGAGATTAAATTAGTTTATGTTGGAAGCTGAAATCAATAAAAATAAAATGTGGTATGGTAAATGTACCTTTTCCCTTTTGTAATGTATTTTACATCAAACATTAATGGTATGAAATCAACCTTATAATATCTTTGTTCAAGGTACATGTGTGAATTCCATCATAATAATAGATAAATGCATCTTTTTTCTACTGGGATAAATACTCATTGATATCTCTTCCATCTCTTTTTTTCCACAGAGCAAAAGTCAGAGAAAGGGCAGTAGTGCCAAGTTACTCACCAGTGTGCATGGTGAATAGGTATCAGTTGCTGATGTATCAGCCTCAGCACTGAAATACTCTGACCATAGAAGACCTTTCATTTTCCACCTTCATAGTATCTTCACTCAAAGTGGCTAAAAGAGCTTGTTGTAAATGTGAATCATCTATATTTTGCATTTGATAATTTTCTGCCTCACATTGTCCACAAGTGGATAGTTTTTTCAGTAATCAAAAAGATTTGAGAATGATTTTAGAGGGATTTTGAAAGAGCTTATCCGAGTTAAGAATATTTATATACATAATTCCCAAAAGTATCTCTGAACCAGGCAGATCAAATATTTTTTACATATGAGTAAATATTTTGCTATGATTTCTCACAAATTCTTACTTTTTAACAAATTCCTAACAGGAACAATACATTTATGTCAAAAATCACAGATAGATATAAATAATGGACTAATGCAAAAAGCTTATTATCTCTGTCCCTAAAGACAATCACTTGACTTTTTACTTAGATGTATGGCCATATACATGCCAACTAATGTGTTTTAATTAAAATAAGACTTATACTAGAACCTTATCTTGACTCCAAAGACTACTCAGTCCACTTTAAAATGCAGACTATTTCCACAGAAATCTAATTATTGCTGTTGCAACCTCACAAAAAATGAAAGCTTCTTTCATCAAAAATAAAAAGTAAAAAAGCAAGATACATGATAAGACACATCTTAAGGTAGAGTTGGGATGAATACAGAAAAGAAAAAAATACGTATTATATGAACTCGCTTTTAATCATCCACATCCTATTTATTGCTTTGAAGCCTTTTTGTCATCTTCATCTTTATAGGACCAAGGAATTTTGTTCCTAGGAAGAGATGAAAGTGATCTAGTAAAAAGAAGCCCCAGCCTATGGCAGGGGATTGGAACTAGAAGGTCTTTAAGGTCCCTTCCAGTCCCTTCTATGATTCTATGATTCTATGAACAACGTTAAAAGTTGAGTAAGGTGTAAAGTCATGGGGCATATTCACAAAAAAAAAGAAATCAGTTGATGGATATCAAATATTGGGACTCAACCAATGACTCACAAAGTCCTTGAGGCAAGTCTTTGGAAGAGCATTCTAGGCTAATACTGTTATGTATGCTTGGTACTATTTTCCAATTTGAATTTATTATTGATCTTTTTGGCTAATGATTACTTGTTTTTCTGCTAGGGAAAACATAAGCAGCAGTAGTATCTATAAGTCTTCTCTGAGTCTGTACGTGATTAATACAAAAAAAAAAAAAACAAAAAAAACATAAAGGGGGAAGGATCAAAAGATTAAACATAAGAACAGGTAACTCCAGGAGGACACTTAATAAAGCAACCCTGAGAGCACCGACCCTAATACTTGCAAGCAGACTGTGAATACACTGTGCTATCTGAAGTAACCCCAGAGCATGAATATAGAAATAAGCTCTGCCATTGCTCAAAGCTCTTTCGTCAAGATTCTTCTCCTAATCCTATGGATAATCATAAGGAGATCAATGAGAAAGTCCCTGATCAGGTGGTGACTCAGACATACAGGGATATGGGCATTCTGAAACTCAGTAAGAACTTACAAACTCTTCTAAGAGTTCAGCAAGTGAATTGCTCATTGTAGAAGGTAGTACTTCCTTCTTGCAGCAGGATTAGTATGAGTAAGGAAACCTTGTGAACTGCACAATTAGCATGTTCATATCCTTTACTCCATGGAGGATTTTGCAGCTTTGACTGTGGTAATGGAAATACTGGATAGAACATACTGGTGGCCTCAAAATATTCCTCACCCTCCTCAAGTGAGATAAGAGTCACCTGGTATTTGGAGCTTCTATTGCTTTATGGCAGGGTGGGAACGAAAGAGAGAAAACAGAGCAGGAGCAAGCATTATTATTTCTAAGATATTTTGAAGTGGCCTGACTAGATTCTGCACTTCTAGTCTGGACATGAGGTAAATGAAAAGAGGGAAAAAAGAGCAGTGAAAAACTGCAAACATGAAAAAGGTGGAGAGACTGGTTGAAGGAAAATCATCGACACACTAAAGAAAGAAAACCATGCAAAAAAAGGAATGGGAGTGAGAGGAAGCATCTGGACAGGAGGAGGAAGAAAGAAAGAACAGTACTGTGGCAAGGATTAAGGAATGGAGACATTCTTCTCCCTCTGTGGTAGAAGAAGTAGAGTATAGCAGAGTCCAAGAGTAGGAGTCAAATCCAAACTGTGTCCTGGTGACAATGGTAATGCTGGGTCAGCTGCAACTAGCAGACTCCTCCTGCACAATACTGTGGGAGTCCATGTTTCGGATACTGAGAACAGTGGTAGTAGTGTAGCTTTGGTAGCAGGGTGGTACCAATTCCAGCAATGGTGATGAAGTTTGTGCAATTGTTCTGGTTTTGGTTCACCTTCTGAGGGGATATAGGGTGAGAGGAAAGAGTTGCAGAAGAACTTCCTGGTTCTTCAACCAGCATTTCATTTGAAATGAAAGTGCTTATATTAAATATAGTTATATGTAGAAATGAGGGATTGCCTAATATTGTAATCAATGTATCTCATAAAAAGTCCCAAAGGGCCTTCTGTGTAGTTATATATGTACAGCTTTGTTTTCTTACATTGTATGAACACTGTCCAGCACACTGATGACCCTTAGTGCAAGATACTTCGGTGGCAGCCATTACCAGCTGTTCGTAACACATATTTCAAATTAAAAAGACTCAAAGTTTTTGATGAGTAGCACCAAGTACATTGCTTGATTATTTTGGGTAATAGTTAATTCAGATGAAAATCTAACAGAAAATGTAAGAAATCCTTAATAATGATGAGATTAAGTCGATCTCACATTGAACTGTTTTAATCACATAATTCATGCAACAGGGTTTAACAAAAGTGCAAGGTACCCAGTTTGTGGATATGGATGTAATTTATTTAGCAAACTGAATACCATTTATTCTAGATGACAATTCATATTGCCACTGCATTATGTCATTAAAGGGGTTAGATTATTTCATAAGAAATATTGGCTGAGGATCGATATTATTAACACAATATAGAATTCAACAGAAGAAACTTTGCATATACTCAGGTGTTCAGTCAAGAGAAGGACCCAGTGTGACTGACTTTGCCTTCATCAATAACATGGACAACAGAATTTCACACTTTCTTTCCTTCTTCAAGCCAGTAACTGGATATGCAAAGAAATGTGATAAGACCCTGGAAGTACAGTGTCCCCAGTCAAGAACGGAGAAGAGATATTTTATGTTGAGTTATACATGTGAGTTCCTGAGGTCTTCAGAGCTCTTCTTACTAAGAGGAATAATTTGGTAATGTTGATATGTCACTACGCAGTCTGTATGTCTCCGTATCCTCCCAGTCTAGCACAAAATGAACACTATGGGTAAGGAAATAAAATATCCAGGCTTTGCTCTTCCTTGCTGCTGGTGCTACAGGTGGGATAGGATCTACTGATAGGGATCACTTGGTGCTCAAGCAGCTATGGCCAGTGGTTTGAAATTGGCTGTCCTAGAGCAGTGTCCTTTTGATCTGTATTTGTTACATTCCCACATCGGTTTGAAGTCAGGGGTCCATAGGGTAATTTTGCCCTTGAACCAATTTCAGTGACACCAGACCAAGGACAAAATATATTGTTCCTCTGAAATAACCAGTTACAAGGGAGAAGAACTGTTGCTATAAAAAAATTATGTGAAGTAAAGTTTCTCTTAAATTTTATGCACTGTCTGTGAAATCACACTGTTTTCTTTCAGAGTGCTGCAAGTAATGAAATATCATAATGCTTAGCAGCAGCAATTAATGTTTCCTAGTGTATTTAGATTCTGCAATTATTTAATTGTGGAATGCTTGTCTTCTAAGGTGCTTTCACGTATAAAATAACAGACTTGATCTTGCAGAACCTCTTACAGGTCAATATTCTCTTATTATATTGATTTCTATGGAAGGTTTGTATAAAGACTGCAAGTGATAATAAAATTTCCATTATTATGTACTTTCTAGGATGAAAAAAAATTCTAGAAACCAAGTTAATTTTGCTTCTCTGAGGATCTGAAGGCACGTCCTGTTATGTGCACTACTAACCACCCAAGGTGATCTGTTTACTCACATTTCTTTCAACTGCTTATGCATCAGTTTATTAGAGAACTTGCTACTGTATATCTCACAAGAGCATGCCTGTGTTTTTGAATTATATGCTACAGAGCCAGGGAGCTGGCCTTCAAAGAGCTGCTCTGCATTCTGAATTGAAGAGAATGGATATCACTCTTCCTAATTTAGACTGCTTTTTGTCTGGATGAGTAAGGCATCTCTGAGCTACTCTCTGCTTCATACAGTTTGTTTGCAGTGCCTCCTCTAATTCCTTCAAACAGAACGTAGGTTTTGTTGTGCTTTGCAATTTAGAAAAATAAGTATGTGAACCAATACACAGATAAATACAATATGCCCAAAAGCCATTGGAACCTTCTCTGTGAAGAGCCCCTTTTCATCTTCAAAACCAATATAGGATGCTCTAGCTTCCCAAACACCTTTAAAGCCTAGTCCACTCAGGTCTTTTTATTGACTTCAACTGAAGGATCAATCTCACAGCTCTTTACTAGAAGAAGCCTTTCTTTGTTGATAACAGGGAGGTTTCCAGTTGAACATTCACTACTAATATTCACCTGGTGTAAATAAGATGTAGTTTTGCTCTACTGTTCTCTAGAGGACACACTTTCTCTGTTTCCCTTATTTTCTTTATATTTCCTCAGGCAAGAGATGAAAATTGCACTTAAAATGTTATCATAGTTTCAAAGTTGATCATAGCAAACAGACTTTTAAATGATGTTACTTACTGAATTATTTAATCCCAGGTAAGGGAGTTTAAAAGGTAAAAGTAGTTAATGTATGAATCTGTTTTAGGATTTGCCAAATAATGCATGTTGATATGTGACTAATTATGCAGTTTTTCAGTTGCCACAAGGCTTGTTTGTTTATTATTTATTTCATTATTTATTTTTGTTTTAAGTATGTGGCTCATAAATATTAAAGCACATTTCTCCTTAAAGAGAAAAAAAAAAAAAAAAGGGAAAGAGCAATCTGGGTGCTAGGACAACTAGAAAGAAGCAATAAATTATTGCTGTAATGACATGCTAATTAAAATTTTGCTTGTAACTCATGTAAGTGTTTGAAGCCCAGCAAATTTCTCTTTTCATTTGTGGAGTGTGAAGGTAAATTGCCCAGTGACAGTGGGACATCGCTAACAAGTACAAATTGAATAACATGCTATCTTGCTCTATTAGCCCTGACTAGCATGTCTGAATTAGATATTCAGCACACTCCCCATTGTAGGTCTGATTGATAAATGCTAAGGAGAATTTGTCAAAACAACAGGGGCTACACCCAGTGGGACATCAATATGCTCCATTTAGTCACCCACCCGGCACTTCCTACATAGGATTGTCACATAAAATTAAGACTAGCCGCTAACCAGCCATCAAGCTTGCAGCAGACATCAGGCAGCCTGTGTTCTGTATGCATATTAGTCACATGCTTAACAATTTGGGCTGTCATGACTGAAGCATGCGGTGACCTCTGGAGCAGAGGTTGAATTTTGCAACTACATTGAGACATCATGCTCAGCTGTTCAAGATTTTAGGCCATTTCCTGCCTGATCTGTGCACAGATGCACTGCCCTAAGCTATAATCTGTGGCCTAGTCCAAATGACAAATGGCACAGCGTAGATTATTGCATTATATATTAAGTACTACAAGTCTGTAAATTATAAGTAAACTACTGTTCAGCCTGAATGTCTCCTCTGGCTTTTAGAACACTTTCTTTCACAAAGCTTCTCATGTGCAGGATAAATAAATATTTGGAAAATGGAGACATCAAAGTTTAAGGACTGAAAATGTACTGTTTTCCCTGCAGTTAACTGCTTGAATATGAAACAGTTTTGTTCCAGCTGTAATTCAATAAGTCATTGCTGGACTTGCTTCTCTTCTACCCTTCCTCTTTTCACTGAGAATTATTAGCAAATTAAGGTTTTCTATGGGACTAGATGTTGAAGTATTTATAACATATAAATAGTTGAGGCCAATATTGTTAGCCACATAGTTACATAGTTCATTCAGCATGGATTAGACATGCAATATGCAACACTAATAAAAATGAATAAGAAATCCAAACATCATCAGTTCTGAGGGATATAATTTGTTGTCCTACTATGCTTAGTCTCTGTTTATGCTCTGAAGTTCTTGTTTATATGTGAAGCAGCTGTAAAGAGTCCTGAAAAAACAAGCTGGAGAGAAATCCATTCACTCCCTTTCTTATTACCGAGCTGTAATATATTGGTGGGATAAACAGGATTTTTGGCAGAATATGATCGTGTATTTCCTATGTGCAGTTGAGACTTCAACATGTCAGTTAACTAATATCAACAATTAAATTATTTATTCAAAATGGGAAAGGAGAGGAGAGGAGAGGAGAGGAGAGGAGA